>NW_028261381.1:93924567-94077976 GCF_051295495.1 Thamnophis sirtalis
ACATTAATTCAAATCAATTACTTCTGAAGTGACTTAGATAAAATAAACCAGTTCTACAACCTTAACCAGGATTAAGAAACACTAAAATACCCATTCTGATCTATCTGTTCTGCTAGTTCTTATTATATGATATATAAAGCTTTTGGAGTCTAGGAGTCTTCTATATCTTTCTCCTCCAAATGGATCTTCAATTTATTTGGAGCATCTAGTAGGAGAGTACAGTTGTGGTATTCCATTAATCAAACCACAGTATCTTTCTTCTATCTAGGATGATTATCTTCTTTCACTGAGCATAATTCTTTGAGAGGGATGCACATTGAATACAGCAGGGACAGTGAAAAGGATTACCAGATCATATTAGGAAATAATAGCAACTTCACAGTTGCATAGGAAGAAGATAGATGATTGTTCTCTGACAGCTGAATCTCAATGATCCATAGGGTTATTTTGGATGGTCATGTAGGTGTCTGTTTCCTCCCTCCCTATTATCAGCCTCCCCATCTTAGTTACGCCTTCCCTTGACCACTACTGCAGAAAGAATCACACTGCCCATTTGGTATAACATCTCTCTTCATTCTTTATGCTTCCCACATATGCTATGTATCCTCTCACTAGCTATTCATTCAAGAATAACCAAATATTACTATTTCATTTGGTTCAATTAATCTAATCTCTGGGACAATTTGTTTAACAGAAAGAAAGAAAGATAATCAGACTATGACGGCACAGCCATTCACATTAAGACTTGGCTTGCAAATATTTTATACATATGTAACTTTATTGATTTTAAAAAATACTAAGTTAAAAGATTTGAATAAGGGAAAAGCTCAGGAGAGGAAAAAGTGAAAGTGCAAGAAAGAAAAAGAAAGAAAAATAGAAGAAAAATAACTTCTAACTTTCTTTGGCACTTATATTAGTAACAAAATAGATCAAACTCTTACTCTAATATTCTTCTCCATTATTTTTGCAATCCTGTATAATTCTAATTGCTAAATCCCCAAAACAACATTTCTGTGATGAAATGAATCCCCAGGAGGAAGGAGTGCATTCCAAAGGAGTAAGATGCAGTTCAACCCAGATATCAATTATGAGAGAAAGAGGGTTCACAAAGTATATTGTAGTTGCAATTCTGTCTGGCAAGATTTTGTCTATAGGTACAAAACAATAAAGAACTCAGTTCAGAAAAATTACCACATGCCATTCTTGGTTTTGGACTTGATAATTTCATTTCTTCATTTTTGTCCCAAAAATATAAAAGTATTTTCCAAGTAGAAACAACATGATTCATGGTCTTTTCTTTAATCAAAGCTGTAATTTCAACATATCTACCAATTCCATCAACTTTACAAACCATTCTTCATTGTAAGTATTTGTAGATCCTTCCACCTTTGAGGATATAAAAGTCTTGAAGCTGTTGTCATATATAAAACCAAAGATCCATAAAAAGATTCCATTTGTTTGTCCATTAAACCCCAAAGAAAAGCCTGTGGTTTTAATTGTCTATTTGCTTTTGAAATCTTCTGGATCAAAATACATACTTGATCCCAATATTTTCTAGCTTTCCCCCATGTCTACCAGGGTGAAAAAATGCACCTTACATTTCCAACAAATATTTGAAATTATCTTATATAGTTTTGATAATGTACCTGATGTCATGCATCAGTGATACACCATTTTATAAAAAATTGCTTTAAGATTATAATTCAGTGTAAATTCTAACCTTTTCTTCCACATATTCTCCTGCTGGTTCAACTCTACATTATTTTTGAAGCTTTTCAACTTCTTCATCCTCAATTTCCATTTTCAATCAAAGTTTATACATCCTAGCAATAATATGATCATCATTTGAACAGAGCTCTACATAAAACTCAGTTTTACCCTTTTTGAATTCATAATTCTTCTTATCCAGCTTAAACCTTTCCATTACCTGAGCACAAGGAAACCAATGGCAAGTAAAACCTTCCAATTTTAAATTTTCTCCTGTTTTAAGTTTTAACTCTCTGAGAAAAATTCAGCAAGTCAGCATAAGTTAACCATTTTTCTTTAACATTTGTCTGAAATATTTAGAAAACAGTAAAGAGAGTATGACAGTAAATTAGCAATTACCTGAAGCATTCCTATCTTCTTTTCTCAATTTGATATATTCTAGCTTTGCTGGGTCAAAGTTCGGTTGTGGGCTTGGTAGGGGGGATTAAAAAGAGTTAAGATGGTGGGCACTGCTACCTTCTAACATTTTTATCCCTCCTCCTGTGGATGGTCTACTCCAAGTAACACGAGTACTGGATGTCTAGATATGTAATCCACCCCATCTAAAGATCATCAGGTTGGGAAAGACTGATACAAACTATGTAAACAATTGCTTCAAATGCCATATTCTACTGCTTTTGAAATGCTTATTTAATCTTTTAGAACATTTTCTCCCATTGCCTCTGTCTCTACAACACACACCTTATTCCTATGAAGCAACAATGATTTATGACTTGATTTACACCAATTATTTATGCCTTGTTAATACTGTTGTGACATCATATCATATGAATTAAGTTTTCTGGTAAAAGAAGGATAATTGCTACATTAACCCACACTGTTCCAAGCAAAAACATTTTTTGTAATAGAGCTGTTCTAAGTGAAAGTGAAGAGCATACCTGTGTGGCAGATTCCTACTACATTTCATCCACAAGATCCTCTTTCAAATGCCATGACAATAAACCAACAATAGCAGGTTCTCCCTCAATTATTAGGACAAAACAAATAAATCTCAAAACTGAGAAATGTTGAGATATTATTTCACTATAGAAAATCCCTCCTGTTGAAAGTTAATTAAATTTTTCACATGACCATTACTGGTGGGTTGCAGGTGGTACGCCCCGGTACGGGCATACCAGAGCCTGCCCAGACCACACAGTACCATTCTAGTACTGTGGTCCGGAGGGCCCGCCCGCCCGCCCTCGCTCCTTACCTGTCTTTAAAGTCTTCGGCGTTTCCGCGCATGCACATGGCACATACAGCGCCTGCAGATGCTTGCAGAGGCGTCACAGGACAGTAAGACACATGTGCGCACTGCGTGCATGCATGTGGATGACGTCGGGCCCATTACGGAACCCACCACTGGTCACTATCAATACACAACTACTAAAAAATAAAACAATTGCAAAATAAAAATTGAAAAAGCAGCAAAGAAAAAACAACTAAAATATACTACAAAAATCTATAGGGAATCAAAACCATAAACACAACAGTGATGACATAGGTTCAATAAAAAGGGCCCCTTTAAGCCAACAATCTAGTGGAATGTCAGTGTTATACCTTGGCTCTAGAACCATGCATCAAGTCACTTCACCTGAAAAGCTGGAGGCTAGCAGTGTGATGTGAATTATGATATGGTTGCTTTATTATATCCTGCAAGCACTACTGATGCAGTAGATGTTGACCTGACTTGTACATTCAAGCTGATCACAAAAACTATTCTTTTGCTGCACCTGCCTCCAAAACACTATACAATTCAGAAAACTGTACATTCATCCACCATCAAGAGTCAGAACTGGCAGTAAAATCTATTTACAAACTTTGAATTAACAGACGTGCTGGAGGACAGCCTAGTTTACAATAGAAGACCTCTATTGAATTAGAAAGGCAGGAAAGGGAAAAGCTGAAACGGAAAGGAATATGTTCAATGATACATTCAGCCGACATTAATATTGAAAAAGATACAATGGTTGAAAAGAGTACAATCTTTAGAGCACAATTCAAGACAGCCTACTGTATGAGCTGCTTGCATGATGATGCTAGGCATAACCAAACAATATAAAAAGTAGGACAAAGCTTTATGCAAACAAAAGCATGCAGCTGCAAAAATGGAAAAACATATTCAGTTCAGGAATGTAAAAAAAAAACATCTTATGTTCCGATTATCTTTTTTACTTTATTTTTTGCCATTAAACAGTATGTTTCCCTTTTCATCTGCCCACCTCTTTCATAATTATTGCCTGGTTTGCCTAGGACCAGGAACCTGCAATTGATTACATTAAGTCATCCGATTCTTTTTCTGTCTCCAAGGTATGACTTCACAATATAATGGCAGATGCATTCTAACTACTTTAGACCTTGCAGCTATAATAATTTGGGGAGGAATTGGATATATTAATGTTGTATCATCTGACTGAGCATAGCTATATGCCACGGAAAACTGACTGCCTAGTGTAAATGAATATCCTCGTAGAAAGGCAAGTCAGATTCAGGGAGGGAGTCTGACCCTTGATCAGTGCTTTTTTTTTATCATGGATGGAATACATAAAGGAAGCCTGGAGTAATCTGGGGTATTCTTTACATCACAGGTGTCAAACCCGTGGCATTATGTGATGTTTCGTGACATTTTTCCCATTTGTGGAGATGGGGTGGGCATGGCCTACACATGATGCATTTGGCCTGCGGGCCACCAGTTTGACACCCCTGCTTTATATTATCATCAGACATAGATTTTGGGAGAAATGAGTTGCTTTCTTTGTTGTCCAATCTCATTGCTTCTGATTGTAAAAATAATTGAATGCAGCTTCACTGTATTATGATGGGGATCCTTCTACCCTTCATCCCCATATTAATTATTTTATTCCTAGCCCCAGAGTAAGATCAAGCCATTGGACCATTGGACAATGCATCCATGCTTTCTACAAGATGAATTGGCGTGAGACAGAATAATGGAGCTTTTTTCCTCTACTATTGCAAAGGAAAAATTGATTCTCAATTATAATAAAGCCAAAGGTGTTTTGTTTTCTCCAAAAGGCTTGTCATATGCTATCTGTCTTGGAAAATCAACAATTTTAGTATCAACAAAATTAAGGTATTTAAATATCTGGGTATTTCTTTTTACCGATTGATTTTCCAGAAGAAACAACAAAAAGCTGCCATTACTCAGGCCCACAAATTCTCAAATTTTATCCTACAATATGCTAACTGCAGTGGTAATAACTTGCCAGCTGCAAGAGAAAATATTTAGAATTAAGGTAATCAGCCACCTGGTATGCAGAACACAGATTTGCTATTATCATGATTTAAGTTCTGTTCAAGCTGTCTTTCTACAACTCAGTTGAAATTCTCCCAAAGTGTATTTAATTCTCCTTTGTGACTAATCTGGACTAAGGTTTGTCAAAATTCACATGTGGTTTTGCCATTTGAAGTTTTGGCTCAAATTAATTTTCACTGACCTTACAGGAAAACCTACAGGAAAATTTTCTGTTACCCTGGAAGCTAACTATTGATCTAGATTATAAAATTCTTTGGATTAATTTTTCTCACGCCCTCACTTGTTCTGATAGAGCTTGATTAGAGTTGGAAAAAAAAGTCTTTGCAACAATATTTGATATATGGCCCCTTCTCCTAATAATAATAATATAATATAATTAATTAATATTAATAATAATAGGTGTAATTCCTTAGAACTAGACCGCCTTTGGTCTGACCTAAGCATAGTACATAAAATTATCTGCTACAATTTCCTACCTGTCAAAAACTACTTCAGTTCAACCACAACAATACATGAATACACAATAGATAAAAACTTAAGATAAATCACTCCAAACTCGATGACGGAAAATACAATTTCAGCAACAGAGTGGTCAATCCCTGGAATACAGTACCTGATACTGTGGTTTCTTCCCCAAACCTCCAAAACTTTAACCTTAGACTGTCTACTGTCAACCTCACCCCATATCTAAGAGGTCTCTAAGGGCCGTGCATAAGCACACCAACCTGCCTACCATCCCTGCCCTAATGTTCCCTTTTATTCGTATCCATTTCATGTATTCAAAATCATGTTTATACTTATACAAGTTAACTAATACATGCTTGACAAAATAAATAATAAATAAATAAATATTCTTTGGTTAATTCACACAAGAGTCTTTGCTCTTATTCAATTTAAAGTTTTGCAACCTCGCTGCTGGAAGGGAATTTGCCCTTGTCTGTTGGGGGAAATAGAATCATTTGGTTTGCACTCTCTTTTTTCTGGAGCACAGTGAGCTGACCTAATAAAGCTTCCGCTAACTCACAGTTATGGTAGCTCTGAGGGCGAGAACAATCTCCTTAGACCAGCCATTTGAGGCCTCCAAAAGGGTCACCAAATTAATTAAGCAATTTGATGCTTAATAGTGCAACAACAGTTAATTTTACTTTACAGCTTTACATTTTAATACATTCCTTTAGTGCTTATTAAGCTTTAGCTTACATGTATTATTATTTTTTCCTTGTTTGGGGTCAGTAAAATGTAAAATTAAAACTGACTTTATACGGTAATAATTTAGCCTGGTTCATAATCTGGTAAACCATGGTTAGGTTAATCGTTTTTAAAAAAGTGAGTTTATACAAAATGTTACATCAGAGATTATATTTTACAGAGGTCAGTTTTCACACAACATTCTGAACCAAGTCAAACCATATTAGGTTAGTAAAATAATCAATGTAAACCAACCAATGTAAGATACACTATACAAAATCCATCTGAACAATGGTTTTTGTAAGGCTGTCTAATGCTATATATTCACCTATACGTTCACTTATATGTTTAGGGATGCATATTCACTTATATTTTCATATACATATTAGAATTGCATGGACTTTCTATAAATGACACAAATGCAGAAAAAAAGCTTCCGTGTGTGTGTGTGTGTGTGTGTGTGTGTGTGTGTGTGTGTGTACACATATACATACATACATACATACATACATACATACATACATACATACATACATACACATATATATATATATATATATATATATATATATATATATATATATATATATATATATATATATATAATATCCTTTGTCTCAATGACAGCGTGCACAACACATAGTTTTAAAATAGAAGCAAAAGGACAGATTCAAAATTATTTGCCAATGGGGGTTTAAATGTAAACCTAAAAGATGCACGAGTATATACTGTAATATATTATTGTGAACAGTACAATTCCTAAGATCAGCCACAACAACTTCTGTATTTAATATTTTCTTTTTTTTCACAGCCATCAACTTGGGAAAGCTCAACTTATCTACCAGCCATACATTCTGGAAATTTAGGAAAAGGCTTAAATTTGAAGCAGGTTTTCATATAAATATTTACATTGATTTGGGAAATGAATAAGTATACAAGTGTAATGAACCTTAATTTTCAACATTTTTACCACTGTCCATGTGAGAGAAGTAGATTTGAAATCCACAGCTATCTAAAGGAATAAATATATTTCTTACCCATTGTTTAGAGTTTCTTTTTTGCCAAGCACTCATTTTAATTCAAGAAAACACTTTCCTGTGAATTTTCACACAATCTAAGGGGGAGAAAGTGCAGAAACAATGTTCCTATCTCAGCAGCTGGGCAATAACAACTTGCCAAAATCTCTTTGTTTCAATGAAATGTATTACTAAAAATGTATTTAGAATCCTTGCTTGATATAACCTTAAATTAATCACTCTGTACAGACCCAGTGAAACAAAGCCATATCCTCAGATAATAAAAACTGCTAATTGCAAGGATCAAGGATTCAAATAAGAAATCTTTATTTCCAGCTCATTTATCTATCTGATACCTGGCTTTCTTTACAATAGCTTTCTTTTTTTTTCCCAGTGGTCTCCAAACGTATTGAAGTTATCCCAGCAGTTCCTGTTGATATTCTGCTCTTAATTACATTTCATTTAAAGTCTGGTCCTATTGACAGAACAATGTCAGGAATATCGTTTTGTTTTTTTCCAAGAGCATAAAAATACTTCTAAAATATATTATTATCTTCAGATTAAGCAAGTTGTCAGATAAAAGTTAAACAAGGTACATTTAATAATTATCTAATTTTTAAATTGTAGGAATCCAAGATATAAAATGAACTGAAGCAAGAAATAGAGGACTACTCTATTTTTATAAATTTAATATCCATGAAGTCAACCATGAAGTGTGCATGATGATACAAGAGTTGTAACTTCTGCTTCAAGCTGTTAAAATAAATGGGAATACTTTTATTGTGTGTAAGATTGACCCCCCTGAATTTTATCATTAAATGTTGGACAGACAAAGCCCTCTACTGCAGGTTATCTATACAATCTAATGCTAAGCAAATATAGACTGGCCTTTTCCATAGTCCACTGTAATAGCAATAGAAATAACACTTAGACTTATAAACTGCTTTACAGTGCTTTACAGCCATCTATAAATGGTTTACGGAGTCAGCATATTGCCCCAACAATCTGGGTCCTCATTTTACTGACCTCAGAAGACTGGAAGGCTGAGTCAACCTTGAGCCTGGTGAGATTCAAAGTGCCAAATTGCAGGCAGCCGGCAGTGAGTAGAAGTAGCCTGCAGTACTGCATTCTAACCACTGCACCACCGCAGCTCTAATGCCCTCCTATCAGCTCTACTGGTGCGAAGATTTCATGGGATTCCTTGTTTACAGAGATTTTGCCCTTGTGGATCCAGAGAGGCAGAAATGCTCATTCATACGGTGTTCTTTTCATGATACCCCAAGACATGTTCTGATCATAAATTTTCTATTTATTATTTTTTAAGGTATGCTAACCACACATTCACAAATCAGGTGGTGAAATATCTTCACCAAGCTATACAACTTTTAATTAGACTTGTTTTTTATTGTCCTATGTTTTAACTTTTTCAATAACAAAATGTTGTGTCAAACACTCTCTTTAATGTAAAGGCTGGTCAAAGACTTTAATAAAAAGCTTTGATTTGATGTGGGGGAGGTCATTATATCATTACTAAGGAAAAGAAACTTTTAGTATTGCTTTTATGATTTTTGGTATCGCCACCATAAATGAGTTATGGTTATGAGTTATCTGATATAGGTGTCTAGAGGGTACCAGGTCCCTGGTCAGAGGTGGTATTCAGCAGGTTCTGACCAGTTCTGGAGAACTAGTAGCGGAAATTTTGAGCAGTTTGAAGAACCGATAAATACCACCTGACTGGCCTTGTCCCAATCTATTCTCTGCTTCCTAAGTCCCAGATGATCCAGAGGAAATGGGGATTTTGCAGTAACATTCCCCTAGAGTGAGGAAGGAATGCAGATTTTACAGTATCCTTTCTCTGCCATACCTACTAAGCCATCCCCACAAAGCCACACCCACAGAACCAGTAGTAAAAAAAATTGAATCCCACCACTGTCTCTGGTCATTCTCTGGCAATCCAATAAGCTCCTGTTCTGTTCATTGTAAGGGATGTCATCTACTTCTGAAAGAACACTACTTCAAATACTAGCCCATCCCTTAATTTAACAGAGAAATTTAACTTCCTTTTTTCCTCTTGGCTGTGGCACTGATTATGTAAGTGAATCTGATATATTTCTCTTCCTATTGTTAATATGGCACATTAAATGTTGAAGTTTTGTTTTTATGGTTACAATTTTGTATTTATGGATTGTCCACACGATGTTTTTTCTTGAGATAAACTGCCTTGCGTTAAATTTTTCTGTAAAGCAGCTAATAAATTATAGAATGAACATAATAAATAAAAACGACAGATCAGTAAAACAAAAAGCAGGCTTATAGTCCTAGTGTATTTCATGGTTTGGCAGAGTGCCATGCAGACATAACAAACACATTTTGAAGACATTACATTCCTGCAACTCTGTTTAACAAGAGAAAACAATGATCCAGGAATCAGTTACAACAGAAACTTCATGTTTTGTGATTAGGTAATGTAAGGTCATCATAAAGCACTTTGATGCCATTAAGTATTTAGACAGGTTTCTGCTTACCTGTGTTCCAACTCTCGTATGGACAGAATAACTCCAGAAGTTGATGCCTGCTGCTGTATGTTGGTCAAAAATGTGAATTCGCTTTTGTTCCGGAAGAGCTGAATTAATTTCTCATTTGTGTGGGATGCTGCATGGATTTCTCTATCTACAGCTAAAAAAAAATGATAAAAATAGTGAGGTGAGGTATAAAAAAGAAAGAGACATAGCACTAAACTTTTCACATTAGAAACCATTATGGGCTGGTTCCTATTTCCCTTCCCTGTGGTAATACTTTTCATTCTGAGAAATCTGCCTCTTCTTTGCCAGTGCTGTACTTGGGAGCAATGTGAAAATAGAAAACATCCTCTTTATCAGTTTGTCGCCCTGACAAGTTCACAATCAGGTATCTTACTGATTTTCTGACAGAGTTTCTGACAGGAAATGATGAACCATTCAAGCCTGTCATGAGCAGATTACATTGCTGATTCATGAGGTGTGTGCAGAAACAAGATAATAGGCTCCCAAATTTAGAGGGCCTGGCTGAACCCTGAGTCACTGGCAAAGCAGAAATTTCAATACCATCTCGGTTTTCCTCCTTTCCTATCGAAGCCAAAGAATTTGTTCTGATGCTGATGCACTGGCAGAGATCTATTATTGCTAGCAATGCTCTCTCAGCATCCTTATCCCCACCCCCGTGCCTCATCCCCTGTCCATAGATTTAATACATCATCATGTATGATGTAGCAACAGGAGTGACAATCGATTTGGTGACTTCTCTGTTTACACAAGCCAAGTATTGCTTTCATGCAGTATTTATTAGACTTCAACTTGATGTTTAGAGATGCAATCATTCAGACCACTTTCAACTTTCAGTCACCTTCCCTTTAGCCCTTTTGGGATGAGAAATAAAACAACAAAAATGAAAGCAGCAGATAATGATAGCATCACTAGCTCACCTTTTTACTCATACTTTCATAGAATTGTAAAATCGCACAATCATAGGGTTGGAAGAGACCTTGGAGATTTTCTAAGTCCAACCTCCGGCTAAGGCAGGAGACCTTATACCCAGACAAATGGCTGTCTAATCTTTTCTTGAAAACCTCCCATGATGGAGCAGCCACAACTCCAGAAAACAAATGGTTCCGTTGATTAATTGATTTTAGTGTTTTTCATATTCTAGCTTTTTTTTGGGGGGGCAATAAGATTGCACAGGGTGGGCCTTCTCCAGGTGCCATCAGCTAGACAATGTCAGCTCGCGGTGCCACGGGGGAGGGCCTTCTCTGTAGCTGCTCCAGCCCTATGGAATGAACTACCCCCAGAGATCCGAACCCTACCCACTCTCGTGGCCTTCCGAAAGGCTATTAAAACCTGGCTATTCCGGCAGGCCTGGGGCTGTTGACCTCTTAACCGAAGTCCAGCCCTGATTAGACTGGGTGCATGTTGTGTCTCTTTTAATCTGCTTTCTTCTGTTTGTTTTTTAACCTTTCTCTTATAAATTTATTTCCTGTAAGCTGCCCGGAGTCCTTCGGGATTGGGCGGCCTATACATTTAATAAATCCAATCCAATCCAATTACATAGTATAGGTAGTCACTGACTAACAATAGTTCATTTAATGGGTTCAATGACAAAAGGGCGACCGACAAAAGCGCACCTGACTAAACCGTGGTGACAAAACCACGAGTTCTAAAGCGCGGTGACGAATGAGCGCTGAAGGACACCGACAACAGCGCGCCGACAGAAGTGCGCTGTAAACCTAAACCTAACCCTAACCCTAACCCTAACCCTAAACCTAAACCTAACCCTAAGCCTAACCCTAAGCCTAACCCTAAACCTAACCCTAAACCTAACCCTAACCCTAACCCTAACCCTAAACCTAACCCTAAACCTAACCCTAAGCCTAACCCTAAGCCTAACCCTAAACCTAACCCTAAACCTAACCCTAACCCTAACCCTAAACCTAACCCTAAACCTAACCCTAAACCTAACCCTAAACCTAACCCTTACCTTAACTTAAATCGTGCTTCTGTCAACGCGCTGTTGTTGTTGCGTTGATGATGTCACGGTTTTAGCGCCGTGGTTTTGTCAGCGCACTTTTGTCGTGCGTGCATTTGTCAGGTCACGCATTTAATGACTGTTCAAAGTTACAATGTTCTTTATGCCTTCCGTCTGGTAAACTTGCAAGATTCATTTTTCTTGTGGTGTACATGTATTCAGCTGTATTAGACTGTGTTGTTTCTCTGTGTCATATAATATATGTGGATATATGCATAATTTTGTATTCATTTATTTTATCATCTATATGTAGTATATATTGGAGGTTGGAGCTCTATCAGACGAAATTTCATTTTAATGTATGCCAATTAGCGTACATTCAAAGTGACAATAAAGTTATTCTACGTCTAAGTCATTGAAAAAAGTGACTTATGACCATTTTTCACACTTACAACCATTGCTGTATCCCCATGGTTACATGACTAAAATTCAGATGCTTGACTTTCTGACAAGCAAAGCTAAAGGAGAAACCAGATTCACTTAACAACTGTGGCAAGAAAAGCTGTAAAATGGGGCAAACTCACTTAACCAATGTTTCACTTAGCAACATAAATTTTGGGCTCAATTGTGGTCATAAGTGGAGGACTACCTATACCACTCCTGAATTCCATTAATAACTTCTTTGCTCATTTGTTTTTTCTTCAAGGCCAAAGAATTCTCTCTAATTCCGTATGTTAAAAGAGTAACATTCCAGACCTACCATTTTGGTAAATCTTTCTGCTGGGGAAAATCTCATGCCAACAAAACAGAAAAGGGGGAATTTTCTTTGTCTCCTATAGCCCCATGTATGCTATAAAAAAAACCCTGCTCTTTGTAGTTGGGAAAACTCAACAGCAGGTTGGAAGAAGAACAAAACAGAACAGATGAACAAGTCCCCGAACAGAAGTGAAAATCTGTTCACGTAGTGTTGGATTTTGTCTCAGAGCAAGATTCCAAACTGAACAAAAGCCTGCTTAACTACATTAACTGCAGCTGGAACTTCCAAAAGGCAGGTGTGTTGCATATGTGTGTTTAAGCAGCCTTCTTACAACAGCAGAATATTCTACAACAGCCGGATCATGGTAAGTGTTCTAAGATATACAACTGTTTTTACTTAGTATATGTCTACACCATTTATGCAATTACATCTCAAAGCAGCTTATGAGATAAATAAAAATAGAAAAAGTACACTAAAACCAAGAAAGGAAACAAGGAAAAAAACAATATTCATATATAGAGTGTCTAAATGGTGAGATTATTCCTCCACAGGCACCATAAAGGTGTAATAATAAGCACTTTGTGGATTTTAGTGGGAACAGATTAGAAGGCAATCTGTTCTATTTATTCTGGCCATAAATTGTTTAAAGCTTTATACATCAAAAGCAAAGCCAGGAAGGTATAGGATTTAAGCTGCTGAGCCAGGACTGGGGAGTTCCAAATTGATATCTACTTTCAACCATAAAAGTTCACTGGATTGTGATAGTTGTAGAAAAAACTGAAGGAGAAAATCCTGTACACTTCAGTTCCCCAGCAAATACACTAGTGGTGGGTTCCAGATCCCACCGGTTGCAATGGGGCCCGGCGTCCACTACATGAATATGTGCAGCACGCGCACACATGTGTGCATCATGCACATGCACCTTTACCTCTTGTGACACCTCCACGACCCTCCGCGACACTCCAGCTGCTCGGTGGAGCATCTCGCAGGCACCGTGCACTCCGTGTGCGTGCGCGGAAGCACCAAAGAGCTCAAATACAGGTAAGGAGCTCAGGCGGGCTGGTGGGCCCTCCAGAGCACCATACCGGAATGGTACCCAGTGCTCCGGACAGGTACCGGTACATCCGTACCAGGACATATCGCCTGCAACCCACCACTGAAATACACACACCTGGTGCTTCTGGACCAAGCATGTAAGTAGAGTGCATTGTGGTGATCAGCTGTGTACAAGCCAGGAATTAGCTTTCAATCTTTATATCATCAGTCACTAATCACATATGTCATCTGACACTGTGGGTCACTCTGTAGGTCTTCCAAGATTTTTGAATTTCTCAAGCACCCATAGGTACTTTTTCAAGAGGCAACTGGACTTTCTGGTTTTTCTTTGAAGATGTTTCGCTTCTCATCCAAGAAGCTTCTTGGATAAGAAGCAAAATGTCTTCAAAGAAAAATCAGAAAGTCCAGTTACCTCTTCAAAAAGCACCTTTGGACAGTCATGACCTGGATGACTGAGAATCTCCATAGACAAGACACTCATAGTTTTCCACAATATATGATTGTCATATATTGCAGAAACCATGGGTATCTTGAGAAATTCAGGAAACAGATTATAAGTATTTTCTACCTACCTGGGCCCTTTTGCATGCAGGACATGTTCTTGCTTGAGGCCACTAACTGAATAGAAAGCAAAAAGATCAGAGCTCCAAGCCTCCTATTTGACCCCATATTGATTGCTGCAATAACTATCTTACAGAAGACATGCCTATACTCTTCCAAATGTGACATTAAACTATCAAGTCAAGACAGCCTCACCTTCGGGGTATTAGTCTCTCATCTTTATCTATACAGTGTTTGCTTGGTGGCTCTACCCGTGTAGCTCTACATTCAGAATACAGGTTAAACTGATATGTAGCAAAATGCAAATGTTTGAGCACAGGCCAAAGAAAGTTGGTAAAAAAATAATACTATATTTTTCACAGCATACTATTAACTTCTGCTTAATAATTACATTCTTGTTTTCTTACAGAAAGGAAAAACTGATTATATTAATAATAGCCAAAATTCACTGATACAAACATTCAGTTATCATTTTCCCCAAACGATAATCAGGTCTTTGTAAATTATCATTTCATGTCCCAAAGATTTGACTTTTCACGTTACTAAGCTGACGCATCAGCATCATAGGTGAGTTCCTACCAGTTCGCACCTACTCGGTAGAACCGGTTCGTCAAATCTACCGAACCGGTTAGAAGAGGTTCCACCAGTGGACCCAGAAAGCAGGCCACACCTACAGAAGAGATTCCAAAAATTTTTGAAACCCACCACTGATCAGCGTTATACCCTGACGTTAAACAACCAAGCCCACTGTAAAGCATTGCATTATGGAATGTTGATATGCATATCACAAAAATGCTTTAGTGTCCTTGAAATCCAGAGAACTTAAAACATTTTGCTTGCCGAACTGGCAGTAATGCCGGCAGTAACGCCACCCCTAATGTGGAGGTTCACTGAACTGTGCAGAATCCTAGCTAGAGGATCGCCCAAACCCGTGCAAACCCCCAGCAGCCCACCCATGGTTTTACATATGCTGCTTTTATATCACTGGCTACATAATTAATTATCTTTCCATAAGATGATCTTGCTTCTATCTAGTCAGAACAACCTCTTCAGTTCCATTGCTTGCAGGATTTTGCAACTATCAAGGAGACGATCCAGCAGCATGGTGCTCCATGTAAGTTTTATTCTCCAACTGCTATGCAGATCCTATTAAGGTTAAATAACCTTTGTGCAGAAAGAGCTTTCCCATAAACTCGTTCTAAAAAATGTTTTGATAATGCATAGTTGTGTCAATTTAGCTGTGTTATTTGTGTTATATAGATAAAGCACATTCATGTAATTTTAGAATGTATTGGAGTTCCAGCTAGCTAGCAGGTAAAAGAGACCTATTTCACTGTGAGTTAATTCTACTTTGAGAAAGCAATTTCTACATATTTCAGTATCTGTACCAGCTACACAACAACTTGGTATTTTCAATGTTTTCCTATCCAAGACTTTTTTTAAAAAAAAAAAACCATTCCTGCTAGTGCAAAAAAGGAACATGAGAGCTCTATCTTTAATTGGAAAGCAAAATGTACACAGCAGAACAGTGAAATTTCAAAGATGCTTCCTTTAAGATTGAAGTCATCTTTTCATTTAGGATAGCCCAATCAAGGTTAATTTGTAGAATTTACTTCCATAACCAGCAATGCACCTGCCTAATATTCTTCAATTGTAGCAAATGAAATTCAATTGTTTGGATAATGCCCTTCTTTATTTGATTTAATTACAAACACCAAAACTAGAGCCCTTTACAGTAAAGATCTTTTCCTACTATACCATTTTCATTGATGTATAGTTGTATTTCATACAAGCATCTACTCAGACTCCTGGTGGTTTAAATGCACGTTAATTTTCCATAAGAAATATATATATATTGAAACCCATTTAACTCATAGCTAACTTTCCAGAATTTCTTAAAATCCAAAACCAGCTTTTTGTTTATAGTTACTATAAGTAGCCTGGAGGGTACTTCTATTTATGAACAGTAGAAATGCAAATGAAGATTCTTCGATTCAAAACAGATGTCGATGCAATGGATAATGAGATGATTCGATATAGGAAAAATGGTGAAGCAAAGTAAACACACATTGTGGACTTCAAATCATATATAATTATCTTTCTGTCTATAGATTTGGCCTATCCTTACAATCATTGGGGAATTTCTTACTGTTTGTGTCACAACTACTTGGTTTATGCTTAAATCCAAGTATTTTCCTAGCTACTGGCAGAGGTGGTATTCTGACAGGTTCTGGAGAACCAGTAGTGGAAATTTTGAGTATCAGAGAACCAGCAAGAAGGCTGGCCCAGCCCCCGTTGCCTCCCTGCCTCCCAGCTGAGCTTCTTTTGTTGCCTGAACAGGAGAACAGAGCTGGAAAGCAGGTTAGTGGGATGGGGAGAGAATGATGATTTTGCAGTATCCTTCCCCTTCCATGCCCACAAAGTTATGCCCACCAAGCTATTCCCACGGAACTGGTAGTAAAATATTTGAATCCCACCACTGGCTTAGGGTAGGTTGTTTATGCAACTATGTTTGATTGTTTGATTTGTGTTTTATCTAGATTACATTCTTTTTTATTGTTTTTCCATTTTAAGTATTTCATGTTCATTCAAACAGCTTCTACATCAAATAAATAAGTAGTTGCTAACAATACTAATACTCTGCCATAATACTTATTCTGGAATATTTTCCAAAATGGAAAAATGAAATATTTTTCACGTCTCCCGAGTTTTCTTATTATATGTAAATATTATCTTCCCCCAGCCCTTTTATATATCAACACTGTTTCCACTCTTTTTACATTTATATGGGTCAAAATTTCTGCCCTGCTTTGTTGCAGCACAATCTCTTTTTTACAGATGAAATTGTGTATACATTCAAAATATTAGAGTTGTATGTGACATAATTTTGTAAAGTAATTTTCGTCTTTCCTGACTTTGGATCAGGAAGGATCAGTCTGATTCGATTATATTATAAGGGCTATGCTTTATGCAAAGTGTCGTACTTACCCTGATAATTTTGATTACTTAAAAAATTGTAAACTAATATTTCTGGGAAAAGAAAGAATGAACTTGCACCTTAATTGAATCTATGTTTGCTGGTGGATATCTGGGTATAACCAGCATATCTCGAGAGAAACACCTGCTGTCAAGTTTTATTAATACTTTTAATCACATGCTAATCCAGCCAGGAGCAGGTTTTACAGCTCTTGGGTCAACCAAGATAAAGTTAAGTAAAGTATTTTTTTACTCAAGCTCAACTCCTGGACACTTTATAATAATATCTAAGTAGTGTGCTATTGCCTTCTTCTTGGATACTTTAGTTTCCAAGTCTAGCCTAGTATTTCACTGGGATTTTTCATCCTAACCAAATCCTGTTTAGCTCTATGAGATGAGGCAAACATGACTAAAGATTTTTATAAGATGGCAATATCTAAGTAATTTTGCCTGATCCTAGAAACTAAATCAGGTTGGCCTTGGTTAGTATTTAGATAGGGGATTACTAAGGAATTTACTGGCTGTTGCTTAAACTAGAACATTAATACACATGTCATAAACAAAATAGTAACACCGGTAAAAAAAACTGTACAGATTCAGTCACCAATCAAGTACAACTTTAAATTCAGAGAAAAAAACTTTTAAATAATAATAATAAGTGTAAAAACCTTCCATAGAATGATGTAATCCTTCCAGGGTACTCTTTTTGCTTAGATAGGCTAAATCACTAATGGTGAACCTTTTCATAAAGGCGTGCCAAAATTGTGCCCACACCCACAATTCAATGCGCCACCCCCACCTGCACATGCGCACACAACCCCCGCCTCATGCATTTGTGCACAACCCCCCCAAGTATGTGGGGAGTTTTCACCATCCCTAGGCTCTAAAGGCTTTCCTGAAGCCTAGGGAGGGCCTCAGAAAGCTGGACATGTCTGAACTTTTGCTTGGCCCATTGGGCCTGTTTTTCTCTCTCCCACGTTCCGGAGGCTTTTCTGAAGCCTGGGGAGGAAGAGAAAATGGCCTCCTCAGCCCTACAAAATGCCGAAAAGCAGTTTGCCAGTGCACACATGCGTGCCAGAACTGACAGCTTGCATGCCAGCAAATATGGCTCTGCATGCCACTTGTGGCACGCTTGCCATAGGTTTGCCATCAGGAGGCTAAACTGTAAATAAAAACATGCTTGATCTTTTTATTCTTTCAATTCAATTAAATCCTGGAGATAAACTGTGTAGTAACCTCAGAGCTCCTCCCATCCATTTGCCTGTCCATCAACAAGATAAGTGTCTGAAAATAGAATGGAATGGGTACAAAGCTGGTATGGTGGATGAAGCCAGAAAAACAAATTTTGAGAATGAAAATAAGCCAGATCCAGCATGAAACTGAAGAAAAACATCTCAGGGGGTAAAACATCCTTACTGCATTTCTTCTACAGGACTATAATTGAGAATGCTAGCAAATGTTCCATTCTAAGTGTCCCTTCTGCCTCCTAGTTATTTTCACAAGGCAGAATTTCTGTAGCCTGGCCTGTATTTCGCCAAACAACCCCATAGAGAAATAACCAGAGAAAAAGCAGAAGCACTATTCATAATTTCATTATCAAAAGAAAATGCAACTGCCATCTATTGCTTCTTTTTAGGGTTGGCAAGCTTTTCCATCTCTTGTTGTTGCTTCCAATCCACAAATAAAATGTTATAAAGTGGCTCCAGATTATCTCTGTGTCTGTCTATCAATAGGGTTGATTATGTGCCTTTAACAGACCTCCAGAATGATTTGACCCAGCCCTGGCTTTTAAATCTTTCAATAGTCCTATAGTCACTACTGAAATTAAGTCCATCCACTTTGCTTCCAGTTCTCTCTTTTTGGTTTTCACCTTTCCCAGCACTAGACTTCTGGAGAGAGCAAAGTCTTCACATAATATATCCAAAATATGATAATTTGGCCCTTGTAATTTTTTCCCCTTTTGATGGAAAATTCTAGATTGATTAGCTCTATTTTATTGCACTCATATTTAATATGTCTCATTTTTTCACTATACTCCTTGACTTATTAGTGCTTCCAGATCATTTGCATGTTGAGTTATTAATGTAGTGTCATCAGCATAGCATAGGTTACTGGTGTCTCTTCCTTCAGTTTTCACTTCTCTCTCATGATCTTCCAATCCAGCTCCCTTTGACATATATTCCACATATCAATTGAATAAATGAAGAAAAAGTATTGAGCCTTGCCAACCTGGACTCAGTCAGTGAGATGTTCTGGGATTCCAATTTTCTAAAGAATATTCAAGAACTTGTTGTTCATTTGAAGATATTTGAAGATATTTCTATAATCAAGGTGTGTGTGTGTGTGTGTGTGTGTGTGTGTGTGTGTGTGTGTGTTCTCTTTTGTCAATTATCCACCATGCACCAACAATAATGTCTGTTGTTGCTAGGCCTTTTATAAAGCCAGCTTGCCTATCTGGCATCTCTCTTTTTGTGTATAGCTGTTGGATGATTCTAAGCATTATTTTGCTCACATATGAAATTAAGGATATTGTACAGTAGTATTACACTCTGTTAAGTCTTCTTTGCCTCTGGTATTGTTATATTGAAGAAGAACCCTGGTGGGGCAGTGATTACAATGCAGTATGGCAGGCTAACTTTGCCCATAGACAAGAGTTCAATTCTGATCAACTCAAGGTTAACTCCCTCTTCCATTCTTCCAAAATTGGTAAAATGAGGACCCAGATCATTGTAAACTGTATAGCCCAGAGAGTGCTATACAGCATTATGGAGCAGCACATACAGTAAGTGCTATTGCTATGTTGATTCACCCCTTCCAAACTTTTGGCCATTGGTTGTCCTACTGATTTACTGGTATAGTTTGGTTTCACTAATTCCTCTTCTGTTGGTTGCCATATTTCTGTAGATATTCCATCAGTTCCTATGTCTTTCCAATTCAATAATGCTAAAGTGCTAATATAACTTAATTTTTTAATATATCTTCTAAGATATTGTGGATATTTATATCTCTCATGTATCGAATGTCAGTACACACAGACACACAGACACACAGACACACACACACATATCTTTGCTTGATCTTTTTTGAACCAGTTATTATCTATCCATGGGCCGTTCCTTAGCATATTAATTTGAAGATGGAATCTCCTTTTGTGTTCAACGACCTTTTTGAAAAAGCTTTTCTTGTTTTTCTATGTCTATTTCCATTGTTAATATGTTTAAAGATATTGCAAGATTGTCTTCTGTATCTTTTATCAGAGCTTTGAAATTCTTTGTTAAATTTCTTCCTGAGATCTTTTCTCTCTTAGCTTCAGTTTCTCTTCTTGATGATTTCTACTCTCCAGTTTGTCTTCTTCTAGTTCTTAGTCTTTAACAGTTTCTTTTCACATTCATCTTTAACTATTTCACTGCACAGTTCCTGTGGTTCCTCATCCATAAAGTGCAGGACTTCAAAACAATTCCTGATGTTTTCCTTGGAAATGGCGATCATAGTGGGAAAAACAGCTTTATTTTTTTGCTATTGCTTGACTATGAATTTGGACATGATTAGTTTGCAATCTGTTCCATAATCAACCATTGGCCTCATTACTGTTATAACTAAGTTCTTCCACCTTCTTGTACCAATTATATAAACTATTGATTACTGTACTCTACCTGATGATGTCCATGAACATACTGTAAGCAGCATTTGTTTTTTTGTGTTAGCAAGTTTAAAAAAATGGATTGGCAGAAATTGAAAAATTATTCTTTTGCTTCAGTTCAATTTCTTCAACCATACAATCCAATTATTGTTTCCTCTTTACTGATTTCAGATTTAGTATTCCATTCTCAGTACATCTTGCTTGTATGTTTTGTTGTTTTCAGGTTGAACTTCACCATATAATTCAACAGTTTCCTTTTCTTTTGCATTAGTGGTTGGAGCATAAACTTGTATAACCAGAATGTTCAAAAGTTATTCACAAAGTTTAATTGATAGTATCAATGTAATTGATACATTGATATAAAGTGTTACCTTTACTATACTATATAATTGTCATGAAAGCCATGCCATCTTTTTGCTTTTCATTTCCCAAGTGATAAATAATATGGAGAGCCAATTTGGTCTAGTGGTTAAGGCACCAGGCTAGAAAGCAAGACACTGTAAGTTCACGTCCTGCCTTAGCCATGAAAGGCAGCTGGATGACCATTGACCGGCCATTCTCTTTCAGCCCAACTGACCTCAGTAGGGAAAATAGAAAGAGGAATGTGTGTTGGACATGTTCACCATCTTGAATTATTCATTTTAATCTGGCTATGCCTAAACACATAGGGACACGGTGGCTCAATGGCTAAAACGCTGAGCTTGTCAATGAGAAAGGTCGGCAGTTTGGCAGTTTGAATCTACAGTGCCATGTAACAGAGAGAACTCCCGTTACTTGTCCCAGTTTCTGCAACCTAGCAGTTCAAAAGCATGTATAAATGCAAGTAGTAAAATAGGAACCACCTTTGGTGGGAAGGTAACAGCGTTCTGTGCACTTTTGCCATTTAGTCATGCCGGCCACATGACCTCAGAGAAGTCTTCGGACAGCACTGGCTCTTCAACTTTGAAACGGAGATGAGCACACACCCCTAGAGTTGGGAACGACTAGCACATATGTGCTAGGGGAACCTTTACCTTTTATGCCTAAACACTATTAGCACTCCAGAAATCCTCAATTCTTCCTCAGTAAGAACTTTTCTTTTTTTTTAAATGTCTTTATGTATCAAATTTATACAGGCATTCATCTTCTGAATGGGACTCTGAGTGGCGTACAATAAAAATAGTATAAATATACCACATAAAATAATCACAAAACCCAGAACATATATTTAATCCAAGAGAGTGTTTGTATTCCCTCCCTTGTTTGTATTCCCTCCCTTTGATTGTTAGCCGCCCTGAGTCCCTCTGGGAATAGGGCGGCATATAGGTGCAATAAAATCAATCAAAAAATCAAATCAAAAATTCAGACTTAGTAGCCCCATCTGGAGGTTCCTTGATCCCAGTAGATTCCCAGCCAGTTGGAAAAACCATATCTTGTGGCCTCTGAAAAAGACCAATAAAATCAAATGCTACCTGGTGAATGCTATCTGAGTGGAGGCTCATTGTCTGTTACTATATTGTCCATCACTATATCTTGCTTATCCATCTGGTTTTCTTAATAAAATAAAATAGATAAAATAAAAGAATAGTTTGCCATTTTGCACAATTTGAAATGATGTATTTGCTGCTGTCACTAACGTGGTCATCTGCCTCTAGCATCTTCCTATATCATTGCTGTTCAATGAAGGTGCCTGCTTGCTTTAGCTGGGGTGACCCTGATGGAACCGGGTCTGATTTGGTCTACACTCTTGGCTTACATTCCCTGAGTTTTTCATTCATCTCTCTTAGGAATACCTGCCATCACCTTGATAAAAGACATGGTGGAAGAAAGGAATCAGCCAAGTAGCTTTCTAAAACCAGAATTGAATGGGACAAATGTAGTGGGACAGGGAACCCAGAGAAAGAGAATTCAAATTTAAAAACTCTTTCTTGACCGAATGACTTAGAGCAGAGCTGTCACAGAAGAATTCCAGCAACCAAGCTGTTCATGTTTTCCCTACGCGTTTTCCTTCTTTTCTAATCCAAAAACTGCAATCGTCTCAAACCTGTGAAGTGCCATTTGTGTGTCTTTCTGGTATGTCAACCTCACAATGCGAAGTGAATGCGCTAGAATTCAAAGACTCTATCCATTTCTATTTCCAACCCTTTCCAGAGACTTCGTATTCTAAATCAGGAACTCTTTATTGCTTCCCAGTTACTCTGGAGGCTAGTCCTTAGAAAAGTGGTGTTTTAGCCCTCTTCTTCAGTTCCCCAATTAGAATCTTTTTCATAGTATATTTATTTTCCAAATAAAATTTTCAACCCATGTTCTTTTAAGAGTTATGTGCTTATCTTCTCCCCTACCAGAGGTGGGTTGCTCCCAGTTGAGCCCAGATCGGGTGAACCAGTAGTAGCGACAGCGGGAGGCTCCACCCACCCATCTGGATGCTTCTGTGCATGTGCAGAAGCATCACACAAGTGCGCGAGCATGCCTGGTAGTAAGAAAATTGGCAACTCACCACTGTCCCCTTGCCTATTTTAACCTTTATTTTTCTCCCAAACATTATGAACAGCTGGACCACACTACAACAGTAATTAGAAGTATAAAATATGTTATATACTTTAACCATTTTTTCTCTAGTGTATATCTTAATATTTGGTACTCTGGCCTTCCAGCTGTTTCAAAATGTATTTGTTTAAATGACTGACTGGATGGCTGTTTGTCATTGGATATAACATTGAGAACTAATTAACATGATTTTAATAGCTATTTTTCTTATTCATAGTTCAGAAGGTGGCTTTGGACCCATCACACTATTTCTGCCCAGCCTACCTGACAGAAATATGGTATTTCAGAAGAAAATTGAAGGAGGGCGTGCTCTCCCTAAGCCCCTGGATTGAAGGCAAGATATTATTCTAACAAATAAATTAAATATATGCTTAATTTTGTTAAAGCCTTATGTTCTACCAAAACTATGAAAAAAATAATAATTCAAATACATCACCCTGATAAGTATGTTATTGCATAGCAGTTGGGGGGCAAGTTTATTTGCACTGTGGGAATGCAACAGTTAAAGTAGCAGTTGAGTAATGCTGTAGGCTCGAAGAATACTGTAAGGCTCATTTTTTATTAATAAAAAATAGTCAAATACAGGGAGAAATAGTGTTTCTATTGTCACTTGAACATGATTGTCTCCTTATAATAAAATGCCAGTTTCATGGGTAATATAAAGTATTACTTTATCTAGTCATATCCAATAAAATTCTACTTTTTTACTTGCGTGATAATGTAAACTCAGCAAAATAGGCACAAAGAAATAGGCATGATTTTTAAGTAAGTTCTATTAAGGTAGTTGGTTTTTTTCCTTCGAATTTATAGATTATTTCTTTAAGCAGTTCCTTCTGTTAGTCAAATTATTTTCTATATGACATTTAAATCAAGTGAATATTCAGAAATATAGGATAGTTGTTTGAAGTAGTGATTTCATTCTTCACATTCTAGTTAGGATCATGCAGTTTAAAAGAGGTTGATATTTAGATCGGGGGGAAAAAATTACAATTCATGAGGTAAGCAGTACTATAAAATATCATCTTGCCACCACTTTGTCTTCCCCAGCTCTATAGATCACTGATAGCTGCCATGGAATTTTATACTTATCTATCTTCACATGTATCTTGCAACAAAATTTTCTGCTATTCGTTTAAGTTGGTTGTTTCAACAAAGGCCCCTTAAGTTTACAGAATAATATTTCTGAACCATTAACTTTGTCCTCCACATTGATTAGCCAATCAAGGCCATTGACATGGATTTCTCATTGTATGAAATGATAAGGACAATGTCTTGAAGACTCTCATCTGTGATTGTGCATTCAGGCTTTTGTATAGTTCTTAATCATTTGCAGAGCACCTACCACCTTCTGTATAATCAGAGGCTCTACTGGAAACAAAATGAAACATTGGAAACAGCAGCACCTATGAAAGATTCATTGCTTAGAAGCTTCCAACCAAACTTTGTGATATCTTATTCGCAATGTATTGTTGACATAATTAACAAGGATAAGTAATAACTTGATTTCTCCACCTTTTTTCTGTTAAAATTTTATCTGCAGCATTATACAATGTCCTTATGTACCATATTTATCAGCACCAGCTCCTTTCCTTACCTTTTGCTCCCCATTTAGAAATAGAAAACACAACTGGATTGTACAAGTAGCAGAGCATATTCCAGAATGGCAAGCCACCAAAGGGTGACTAACTTGATTCTGCCCTTAGCCACTCAACAATGATTGCAACTATCCTTTCTCCTATAACTAACCATGCATTACTCACTCTTTGCCACAGGCTAATTTTCCCATCAAAATAGGAAATCTGATATCACCTTTTGCAAGTTAGACATTTTATTAAAAAGTATAAGTTTTTGTCAGCTGAAGTTCACTTAGATGCATAGAGCAGCCTCTCTACCTGCATCAAGCAGTTCATGAAAGCGTGACTTTTAATAAAATGTGTTAGACAAAAAAAAAGATACTACCAGAATTCTTCTAATTTTTTTGCTACGATGGACTAGCACCAGTCTTCTCCTACAATATCAAAATAAGCTGTCGGATCAATCTGACATGATTTCTGTGTCAATAGGAACAGCTCAAAATCAAACCAAAATGCTTCCATCTGAGCCATGGGTTTGTTTGTTTTTTTTGCCTAATTTCTATTTTAACAAAGGCAAAATACTCAATCATTATAATTACTATGTATTGGTACTGAAATGGTTGGGTACAATGCCAAATCCAGTTTGGAGGCTTCTGATTTGTGGCTGCTCCAGTTGGCAAATTAGTCTTCTCAGTCTCTCTGTCTCTCTGTCTCTCTGTCTCTCTGTCTCTCTCTCTCTCTCTCTCTCTCTCTGTCTCTCTCTCTTTCTCTGTCTAAAACTGTGATGCCATGATTCTACATTAAATAAGCATCAGCTCTATTTTTCAAATTGCTGCTACCCTAATCTGGGTAACACTGAATGCACCTGTCTTTGTATTTGACTCAAAAAAGGGGGAAGGGGAACAGCCATCTGGAAGGCTCTGTGGGATTCTTCATATAAATATTCGTCAAACAAAGTTATTTCCTGACATTTCTGAAATCACATAAACATGTAAGATTCAAGATAAGGCACAGTACAAATGAACAGCTCTGTGTTAACTTCCTTCTATCATCTAAATTAAGAAAAATGATAGTCACATTGAAATTATTCATAGCTGAATTCAGTAGTTCCTTCTAAATATACTGCTGCCAAACAGCACTGGATCAGGGACAGCCACCTCATGTTCTAGATCAAGGTTTATAGCCTGGAATGCCTCACAGCAGCTGCCTTGATTCTTAGGCATTATACCTACAAGATTTACTTGTACAGAACGCTTTTCAAGAGCTCAATTCTTGTGGGCTCTGTGTTTCTACCCTATTCCTCTTTGCATGCTCAGATCAACCTTGATACTGATATTCCCAAAGAGCAGTGGTGGGATTCAGCCAGTTTGCACTTATTTGGGAGGACCGGCTGTTAACTTTCTAAGCAGTTCTGAGAACCAGTTGTTGGAAGAAATCTCATTTTGTTTTTTCCCACTTTACAGGGCTAATCCTGTAAGGAAGACAGAAAGGAAATATTCTGGGGTTGTATCTAGCCTAATCTTTATTGCCCTGCTTTCATAAACTATCTCTCTGGTTAAACCTTATGACATTGTAACAGCTAAGGCGACGTGCCCCTCCACGTGAGTTACGTTGAGTTGGCCACGCCCACATAGTCACATGACCACCAAGCCACGCCTACCCAGCTGGTCATTAGGGTAGAGAACAGGTTGTTAAATTATTTGACTCCCACCACTGCCAGAGAGATATGTACTAGGTGCCATCTGGAAGGAAAGAAAGGAAGGAGAATCATACAAGATCTGGCATAAAACATACAGAGATGCCCTGCAAAACATAGAAATTGTATGGGAAGAAGCTGAAACTTTTGCTCTCAATGGATCAAAATCATTGGCCAGTGTGCTGTACAACTCAGGCAGACCTAAGAATGAAATGTCATCACCTGGGAGACATTCGTTTCCAGCAAATTGTGCACCAAAATTTCACAAAACTGACTAGAAATGAAAATACATTGATTTCATCAGTTTATCAGTACTCTGTTTCACTATCCCACTGACAAACCCATTATGGTCATACTTACATGCAGGTAATTGTTTTTGTTCCTGCTCACTAGTGGTTTCCTTTCACTCGTCCCAATACAAGGTTCATTACTATTCATTTGCCAGGTATAATAGAGACTATGATCAAAATTTGGTATGAAGGCAATACAGCTATTACCTACTTGTTTCTTTCATTCCAATTTCTATCTCCATTCCAACAATCCATGTCTAAATTACTATATCATTTGACACAGGTACTATATTCTCATTGCCTTTAATATCATGGCTATGCAACTATATCTATTGTTAATCCAGCATGTAGCACATTCTTAATAAAACAATTTAAAACAGTTGGCTGAGTTTACAAACCCTCATATTACAGACTATCTAATTTTGGAAAATGATTATTATGAAACTGAATCAATAATAGGCCTCTTAGTTACTGTGTCTATTTCATCATTAAACCCTTTATAGTTGTCTCCAAGTCAACGGAATCCCCATCAAAGGTACCAGGCATCATGCCAGATATATTGGAATGAATAAGTGCACTGAGATTTAAGGCCATCTGATTGTTCCTGTAACAGAAATTTGAGACACTTCAGTAAAATTCCTTATTTCCTATAGTGACAAATATACTGCCCACTTTTCAACATGCAGCAAAAATCTTTTAAATCTCCAATTCTAACTAATTTGCAG
The DNA here is from genome assembly GCF_051295495.1 of Thamnophis sirtalis. Lineage (NCBI taxonomy): Eukaryota > Metazoa > Chordata > Lepidosauria > Squamata > Natricidae > Thamnophis > Thamnophis sirtalis. The sequence goes on from NW_028261381.1 coordinate 93,952,090, forward strand.
CTAATCTATATAGAGTGCATAGTGGTGATTTAATTTTCCTTACCCTTTACTCTTAAGCTAATACACACCATAATTCTTGAGGTAACACAAGGAAGGTTCTCTTAGAAAATGCATTTGGAGCCAGTATATTTGAGAGAGCAAGAAGCTCAATACTCAAAAGTTTTACTCCCATGTATTGTCCTCCCTCCTTTGCCAAAATTATCAACAATTGTTCTTGTGTGAGGTGTTAGCAATGTCTCTTGTGGGTTTGATGTTTTTAAGTGCTCAGTTGTTCTCCTGAAGATTAAAAAATTTAGGCAAAAGTATTCCATAAGAAGGTCTCTCATCTCTTTCATTGGCAGGCAAACCAGTGGTTGGATCTACTTCCCTTCCCTACTGGTTTGCAAATGTGAGTGGAGTGCTTCACTCGCACATGCATTGTCTGTGCATGCGCACTGCCTTCACATGCACAGTGCCCATGCGTTAGGTCAGGGCGGGTGGGCAGAGCTTCCCGCAGCCATCGCTATCGGTTCACCCGAACTGTAGAAACTGGCTGAATACCACATCTGAAGCAAACATATGGATAAATATTATAAAGACTGTGGTTCAAATATTATAAAGACTGTGGATGACAATTCAGAAGACCTACATCATCATGCCTGATTTTAATTCTCAGATTTCCTATAGCAAAATTTAATACAGGACCTTCTCTATGGCAGTGAAGATGTATTTAATATTAAAACAACAATAAATGAGGGGAAATATAGTCACACACGTTCTATTTTAAATTTTACCCTAGACAAAGGTAGAATTTTCTATGCATAGCTCAGCCTATAGAAGAAATGAGCAGAATTGCATTTAGGATTTTTAAACATAGATGCTCATTAGCACACCAGCAATGACATCAATGAAAGTGTTCTGAGAGGACAAAGCTATATTTTTTTTAATCTAGACATGCTTTCTCCAATCAGATTGGGTAGACTTTAATAGTTTTCTTTTTCCTTTTTCAATACCTGGAAGAAAATGGATCATTTAAAGGATCTGCAGATAAGTTTTGAGGATCAATACCACCTTATTGTTTTTAGATCACATTTGTTGAAGTAGACTGGCCATTCTCTTAATAAGAATGACTTCCGATAGAGAAGGACCATGTCTTATCCTTAATGTAAGGGAATTCAGAAACTTTGTATTGTCCTGTTGGTTTTAAATCATACTTCTAACTTTCAACCTTCTTAGGTCAGGACAATTGGTTGGCCTTAGTCTACAATATACCCTATTATATAAAACAAGTTCAATTACAATTATAATGTGATTTTAATACTATTTTCCATCTTAGTGTAGGTCTGTTATTCCTGTTTAAGGAACTTCACTCTATATTGAGAATATTTATTAAATATATGGTAATAGCTATTGCAAAGCTTTAGCTTCAGAGGGATTGATCTCTCTCAGTATCAATAATACAGTGCTATCAATAATACTCTCAATTAGTCAAGAGATAATTCAGATTATTCTTTTCTTTTATCTCAGCTTGCATAAACATGAACAAGTCTTATTTGACAATGAGTTAGACTCTTCAATTCATAAGACTCAAAAACGAAGCAAGAGATTTCTTTCACCAAAAAAAATATCTGTGATAAACATAGAGTCTTTCATCCAAGTATAAAAAGTCCTGGAGATCTGTAAGTTCAAGTCACCAACACATCCAGCTCCATAAGTTAATTTTCCAATATAATTTATTGATGTTGTTTCCAACTCCATTTTGTGATAATTAAACCATGTATGACATATCAAAATACTCTCAGATGGTACCATTGTGATGATATCAAGATTCAAGGACTATTCAAACTTTATTTCCTAGCATAGAACTCTTGAGAATGTTCACATTTTTCAAAATCTTCTAGCAGATATCACTGTACAGAGAACAAAAGCCCAGAGCCTACATTTTTAAAATCACAACAAAATTATCAAAGACTGAGGTATCAACAGAAACAAATAAAAGCATTAGAAACTCCCTCAGCAAGATAAGGTTTGGAAGCAAAATTTATCATGGGCAACTACAGGAATTTATTGGTTTTGCCAGACTGATGAAAGCAGTACTGCAAACTCACACCTGCCTTTCCATTTTTGTGCATGTGTGCAATGTTGCAATACAAGTATAAATAGGATGGAGCTTATATCACAAAATTCCAACCATACTTTCATCTAGCTTCTTGATGTCCTCATCGTAGTGTTCTCTTTTCTGACAAAAATCATGGCTAAAATATATAAATATTAATTTGACATCATCAATATTCCTTCATTGAATCAAAGCAACCAAAAGATTTCCAGTACTGCTGTATCTACACAAGATTTACAGAATGTTCCAAAGTCCTCTGAATTAAATATCTATGAAGGAGGAAGCAATTTGATATCTGAACTTTCGGGTTTTATAGTTCGTGGCCTTGGGAATCCATTACACAAATTGCTCACATCTGACCTCGCAATAATTTTACAAATAGCCCATAAGCCATTGACTCTAAAGATTTTAGAGAGCAAAGTGGCATATTTCCTTTGCCTTTGTCCTCTCTTCATTCTCTGTAAATGTCATTTTGCAATTTCACTTCTTTTTGCTTTCTAAAGTGTCATTTTCTTCTTCTTTAGAAAATTTAGCAAACCCTTCCTCAACTGAAGTCCAGCCTTTAGTGACTGCATAGATATGTCCACCGTGCCTTTTTAGTAACAGTGATAAAATTGCTTGCCTTTATCTTCTTCCAGTCTGGTCCAGAATTCTGGTCTAGATTTCTTGATATTGTCTCCTCCAAATACAAACCCAGATTTGATCATGCTTAGTATTTTCAAGATCAGTCAAGGGCAGGTTTCCACTTAATTTATTAAGAAGCTGTGAAAACTTTTCATGTTCAGTGGAGTTATTGTATTCTTTTTCTTATAACCCCTTACTAAACTTAAGAAATATTTAACCATTTAGGAAATATTTGACCATTTAGGAATCATTAAATTTATAAAATTATTTTATTTTATTATTTTAAATAAATGTTATTAAAAACTAAATGAAAATCGGATTCTTGTGTTTATTGGAAATTCAACTGAACTGAGGTGTCTTCACTATCTGCTATGCTAGCATATGATTTAATTGACCTAATTAATTAATTAATACCAAATTAATACCAAATTAATACCAAAATTGACTATTTTGGTATTGTATTCTTGGTAAGAAAGACTGTGTGTGTGTGTGTGTGTGTGTGTGTGTGTGTGTGTGTGTGTGTGTGTGTGTGTGTGTGTGTGTGTGTGTTTGTTTCTGACAAGAAAAGCCAAGGAGATATTTTATTTCCATAGGCAAGCACACCTCGTTGCAACAGTCTTACTATTTTTATGAAGAAAAAGTGGTTCATCACCAGAATATTAATTTCTTACCTAGATTTGTGTCTTCTCTATGTAAAACAGGACACAAAATCCCATACTTTCTTTCTTTCTTTTTTTATAATTGTTGGTTATTCATAAGTGCTTACTTGTTCCTTTGCCAGATAACCCATATTTGTAACAGTCAAAAATGATAGATCTGTCAGGCCATTTTCAGCAAGGAAAATATCTACCACATCAATGGGAATTGCTAATTGAATTGCTAATTACCACAGTCCTAATACAGTGACACAACTTAGAACCCTTTGCAGAAGCACTTTCTTTGTGACTAAGGTAGGGAACTGGATTTAGACTACAATGCTCAGTAGATACTAGGAATATTTGTATGCCACTTTGGAACAACCTGTTTCTTTCATCCTGAGTCCACCCATCCTCATTATGTACTTAAGTAAGGTTTGCTACTTAGCCATATGTGCACCTCAAGGAACAGTTCAGCCTGTTTATTTATTTTTTAATATTTTCAGTTCTATTTATCCTGTATTTCTTCTGCCATTGTATCATCTTCCAATCAGCTAACTCATTTCAAATCCCATGAGTGCCTCATACATTTCTAACATTGATCATTTTGGAATTACACTGAAATACATTTATACTCAATTTATTTCCAGCACAATATTCTGCACAAATGTCTAAGATGTACAGAGACCACCTCTGTGCTGAATATCATGCAAACTACAGCATTAAAACAGATCAAATTGGTACCATTCAGGAAAAAAGTCTGATCTGACGCTATGCCCAGTTCAAAATGTGATTTAAAAACAAAATGCCATTTGCTATAATTTAGCATAGGAAAAACACACAGCTGTAAATGTTTGTTTTTCTGCAGAATAGAATGAAATCCTCAGGCAAACTAACTCTTTATGTGTGAGTGAAGTTTCCATATCTCATACAAATCACAACAGGGTTTTTTCTAAGCAACCCTCTTTTAAACCAAGCTTTAATTTAACTTTTTTTAAAAGAAGGAGAAGAAGGAGAAGGAAAGGAGGAGGAAGCGGAGGAGGAAGAGGAAGATGAAGATGAGTAATTATGTTGCTTTCACATATAATATGATGAAATATATTTGTAAGTTATGATGATGATGCCTATTTCTGCACGTGATGCAGTGGGAGCAGGAACCTGAGGCATTATACAGGATTAATTTGATAGTCTTTCCTATGAAATGAATCAAATGCTATGCCAAATGAGCTACTAGCAAGTGCTTGTGATGCTCAGAAAAGAACATCACAACCTATTCTGGATAAGGGATTCGGAAAAATACAAGCATATGTACATACCAGACACACTATCCTTTTTTTTTAGTTTAAGCAGTATTATACAAAACACCATAAGGAGTAAGAACTATTAAGCCAAAGAAATTAAATATATAAGAAAAATAAAAGTAGCCAAGCCTATGTAATACTAACTCCATTAACCATGTTTTCATATCTTGCTATCCATCATGTCCACATAATGATTCCTATAATGAATATCTTTTGTTCTTTAAATTTCTCATGTCCGTCTGAGGATCTCAGTAACTCCATTCAACCACAACTTTCTCAGTCTTCCCTTTCTTCTCAGTCCATTCATTCTACCTTAGTATTATTTGTTTTGTGATACAATTCTATGTCAGGAGTCCCCAACTCACCCACCCCCAGGTCAAGGCTCACTACTGGGCCCAGAGCTATTCGGAACTAGGCTGTGGAAGCAGTGGGCAAGCATGTCTGGGTGTGCATCCCCACTTGCCTGAGTAGCAGGGTGAGTGCATGTGCACATCAGAGGTATTCAGCTGATTTGGACCTCTTTGCCTGAACTGGTAGTGGAAATCGAGGTGTGCCAGCTCTATGCTGATCTATTTAGGCATGTTTTCAAGCCAAAACACATGCATGGAATGTGAACTGGTAGGGAAAGTAAGTGAAAACCATCCGTGGTGCACATGCTCCATTTATACAAATGGAGCTTTGTGCAAGTGCACACCCTTGCTGGCTGCTGATACAAAATCATCCACTCTCCCCACTCCACCAGTCCGCAAAACCAGAAAGGTTGAGAAATTCTGTTCTATATAATCAAAGCACCACATTATATTTCATAGAATCCTAGGGCTGGAACTGACTCTGGAGGTCTTCTTAACTAACCCCAAGGCAGGAATCCTTATACTATCCTGAACAAATTACTGTCCAATGTTTTCTTGAAAATTTCCAGCAATGGGCACCTATGACTCCAGGAGGCAAACTGTTGCATTGATTGATCATTCTCACTGTCCTCATTTCTAGACGAGATCTCCCTCTCAAGAGTTTCCACCCATTGCTTGTTGTCCTGCCCTCAAGGGTTTTTCCTTCCTTCCTTCCTTCCTTCCTTCCTTCCTTCCATCTTTCTTTCTTTCTTTCATGTTTCTAAACTTCCCATTTCCTTTAAATATGTATTTCTTTGATACTGATCACAACTTTTATATTTAATCCATATTCATTCAGCACTCATTCATACAACCCTCTTTTCTTTTTATGAACATGACAATCCATTTCTACTGTATTCAACTTAGTCTGTTTCTGCAATACTTTAATCAGTACATAAAGCATGCTCTTACACACAGCTACTTTAGCTTCTTTGATAAACATTTATTCCTTTAGATTAGAGAAATTCTGCTATGTACTGCCTGTGTATAACTTGCACGAATTCAGTCCAATTTTCTTGTAAAACACAACAACGTTGGCCTTTGATACATTAAGTCTCAGACCTGTATTTCTCATTGTATCATCCAGTCTATCTAACATTTGTTGCAAATCTTTCGGATTCTTAGCCCATGCCATGAAATCTATATACAAAAATTCAACTGCATTCAATCCACAACCAATGTATTTCTCACATCTCCAAAGCAATTTTATATATTTAGCCAGAAACACAGTAAACAACTGTGTTGTTTCTTTTTCTTACTCTCTGCTTAGAATTGGTCCATTTCCTAAGTCTTCTATTTGTGCTCAGGCATGTTATACTTTCATCATATATTTTTTTAGCACATCATGTCTGTTATCGCACTCAACAACCAACCTTCAACTCCATTATTCATTCAAAACCTAACTCAGACTGATTCATATTATCCTACACTTGTGCTAAATCAACAACACAATTCACTCTCACATTTATATGTAAATAACAAATGTGTCATTTTAGTCTGCTTTCCTAGGGCCTTTTTTTTTGCAGTGTTTCAGAGCTCCGGAGATGCACATTATGACTAGAAAATCACTGAAGCTCAGAATCAGCTTCAGTGAAGGAGGGGGGAGAGAGAGATCTGTTTCTTCTATCACAAGAATATGGAAATCTAACTATTTTGATTTGGAGTGGTTGTTTATGAACTTCCACAATATAGGAATAAAAATACTTTGTTTTCCACATTTTGAATTTATCTTTAACTCGGTGTTTCTTAGTGTTTCTCAGAAGCCAAGCAGTCTAGTTTGAAGAGTTCTACAGCAATTTTTAAAGTTTCCCTAAATATAATGTATTCATTGGAAAACATTCTGATATTTGGAAATATTGAAGGCAAAAAGGGAAGGGGATGGCAGAGTATGAGATGGTAAAATAGTGTCATAGATGCAGTAGGAATGAGTTTGGGCAGATCCTGGGAGACAGGGAGGCCAGATATGCTGTGGTCCATGGGGTCACAAATATTGATTTAGCGACTAAACAACAAAACACATGTAATAAATTGTTACAATGTCCTAGGATATGAGCTGTTCATGTACTTGGCTTCCTATGTCATTGTGCTGCTGCCCTTAGCTGTGGCACTGGGTTGTCCTCCTGCCTTGGAAAATGTTCTAAGGAGTTGTCATCAGGTATCAGAAAGCAAATCTAGGACCATGAGTGTTGTGCTTTAAAATCAAAACTGCCTTATCTACAGATCCAAACCATCAACTCTAGACAAATCAATGAGTAAACATCAATGTGTATCAAAGATGTCAGAATGAACAGATACCTTAAGTTGTCTTTACAGGGACATCTGCCAGTTTATAAACAGAAGAAAACCTGCAGCCTCAAAAATAATCAGAGCTACAGAAAATTAATACTGTTCCCTTAGTAAAACTGCCTGGGCCTTCTCTGCATTCTAAACTTCAAAATCCAGAAATACTGAATGCAAGTTTTCAAGTTAGAGTGCAAGAGTACTTTCCATACATGCATTGGTATGATTCTTGATCCCAAAATACTTGAATCACCATTACTTTCAGATGTGAACTGTAAAATTATGTGGATATATTATATTACCCTTCTTTTGTTTTCTTTTGGTTTTTTGCAAACAAAAATCCCCCTCACAAAATGCAGAATTAAAAACCAAAATACATTTATCATTATAAAGAAAGAAAAATTGTACTTGTGTGTTGTGCATGCGTGCTTATATGCACACCAACTGTACATATAAGAAGAAATGCAAACATTTAACCATGTACACCGAATATATCTGAATAGAAAGTCATTTGTGCAAACAGAACAGTAATCCTCTTTGAAATATACAGGGACAGGTTGCTTTTGACTCTTCATATTTCAAAGACCCCAGCATCTCAAACTAAATATATTTGCTGCTCAAATGAGAAAACCAGTGCAAATGTTTCATATGCAGCCACAGGTTGCAAAAGCTTTGAATGAGGCTGTTCCGTTTTTCAAGACTTTTCAGATACTTTATGGTCTCTGTGTTGCTATCTCTGCAAAGATAGATTCAATAATAAACACAAGGCATCGTGCTGAATAGCCCTGCTTTACAATTTATTATTTGTAATAAATCAGTATCTTTAGATGTTGCTTCAAACACTGATTTTCAAATACAAGATATACCAGTCCTGAAATGCTCTGTGATTTTACTATGCGAACCTCCTACTGAGATGATGTCTCATTTTAATTATTGTTTCGGTTTAATGGGTTTTCATTAAATTAGAGGATACAGCAATTACTAGGGTGAACAGCTAATGTTTCAAAGGTAAGCTCTCGTGGCTCTGCAACAACAGAGAAACACAGAAGAGGGAAGCATATTACAAAATAATGCTTCTCCTTTGCAAAAATATACAAAATAAGCCAGATGTTTTTGGGATTTAAGGATCCCATTCTAATATGCAAACTTATGAAACCAGTTCATCCCTCTGTAGTTTTATCTCAACCAATCATTGAAATAATGAGACAGCATAAAAATATAGTCTGCATATTTTCAAAACTTTAGTAAAATGTAAACATTGTCTGTCAAACTCATTAGTTCCAAGTAAACATCTGAAATTATTCTGAGTTCACCCTTTATGTTCTTTCCTTCTTTTTCTTAGTAAAAAGCAACTATATTTGCTCTTTGCTTATTCAGGAAATCAGGGTCTTATAATATATTGCCCATCTGCTCCAAATCAATTCTTTTCTGGCTCAGGGGAAGTATATATTATAATTCCTGCCCATATAGGTGGCTTGTGACTCATAGTTTAATCTTAATGTCTGCCTAGCAAGCTGACCTAGTATGTTGTGTTCTCAGACTTCCAAGTCCTAAATATCAATGGGAATAAGCAAATAATGTAACAGAAGAAATACTTTTTTACATGAGCTTTAATCAATGGATTTTCTTCTCTTTGGGGGATTTTAATTTTTAACTCCCTTGTGAATTCAAGAGTTGAAAGGCAAAGATATTATGAAAATTATTATGATGATACCAATCACATCTGAAAGAAGAAAATTCATTTTATAGCAAGATTTTATCACTGATATCAATTTTTGCTCATGATAGCAGCTCAGTTCTTCAAACAGAAATTTCTGTTTAGAAAACCTGTGCTTCAGGATTATTTACACCTTTGTAATCCTATAGGATTTGTACTTTTTTCCAGTACAAAAAATTATACATCTGTCCCAGACCAGCAAATAGAGCCATTACTCCTACGTGCCTGAAATTCTGTTAAGGGCCATTGGGAAATCAAATTTTCAAGGTGTTTAACCTTAATAGTTCTAGAGTGAATGAGCTACAGTTTCCTAGGTGGGCTGACAGGGAAAGAAAGTGGAAATTTGTACAGCAAGCATATCACTAAGAAAAGGAAAGATTCAGAAGAAAGAGAATTGAGGAAGAGAAAATGTTGACTGATTGCAAATTGTTGATTACTCACTGGGTATGCTTGGAGTGGAACTTTCCGCTGATCTAGTTAATGCTGTTTTAAGGTTTGGTTTGGTTTGGTTTATTGGATTTATATGGACATATAAAGATTCCAGTTTCCCAAAAAACCAACCTAAATGAACAAATAAAAGTTCTACAAGAGACATTATGAAAAAAAAAGAACCCTTCGCTTCCCACTGCTTCACAGAAACTCATGGATTTATGATGTTATTTGTGCATACCAATTATAAGGACATTCTTGTGTCACTGCATTATAAATAAATTGCAGCTTCTGGATGATCTTTAAGCCCAGTTCATGTACACTGTATTACATAAATCAAACTGGCTGGGTGACTTTGGACCAATCACCCTCTCTCAGTCACCCAATTCACTTCACAGGGTTGTTGTTATGGGGGGAAGTAGGAGAAGGAAGAAGTATTAGGTATGTTCATTATCTTGGGTTATTTAGGAAAACCATAAAAACAGGATTTTAAAAAAAATCTAAATTTAAAATCTAACTAAGGCATAAATGGCCTTCCAATCTAGAAAACAATGCAAGTGGGTCACAAAATAGAGTTGTTCAAAGGCCTTCCAGGTCACAGCTCCTCAAGTACGGGCACTGACTCACAAAGAAGCTCCAAATCTTTACCATCATCACCATCTAGAATCAAAAGATTTTAGCAGAACTGAACTTAAGCATAAAGCTAAACAAACTACAGCTTAAAGCTCACAACATTCCAGAATATCCATTTTTTCTGATTTTGCAAACAGGTTTCTTATTACTTACATTAATAAAAGTTATCCTGCTTACATATTTTATCAGCATTTTGTATATGTAAATATTTCAATCTATGTTTATCAACTGTCATTCACACATCCAAATCACTTCTACTGCAACGTTACTCTTGCTGTTACCAAACCAATCAAGATAAAAAGAATCACAATTTTCAGTAGATCAGCTAGCATACGCCCTTATCCAGGGGTGGGTACCGGCAATGACTACTGCCGGTTCACTCGTGGCCACTTTGCGTGCGCACTTGATATGCACTATGGTGCATGTGCAGAGCAATAAAAATTGCTCTGCGCATGCGCAGAAGCAAAAAACAAAATGGTGGAGCCTATGGCTAGAACTGGTTTGGGGGTGAGGCAGGCCTGGGTCACTGCGGGTTCCAGTGACCCAGGCCGCCAAAACCATTATCAGTTCAGCCGAACCAGTCCAAACTGGTAGGAACCCACCACTGCCCTTATCCCTCATTTTGGTTTAATGCCAGTAGAAAAGTCAGCAGCAGCAATCCAGGTGTCCCCAAATCCATAACAGTTTCCTTTATTGTCCAATCTGAAATAAGTTCATAACTTCATGCCTGTTCTCAACTACCTGAGAAGGCACAATTGAAAGATCTGAAGCCACTAGATGGTACAAAAAAAACCAATCCAGATTCTGGCTTCCCTGAATCCCCCAAGGTGAATTATGAAAGAGACAAGATGGCTCACAATGAAGCAAGTCCACATACAATACTGGATGATTCATTCACAATATTTGTAAACCACAACTCTTTCACGTATGCCCAATACCATCAACCAAGTTCTCTGCATAACCAATATACAGTATGGCAGTATACTTGGGATTGCATAATGTTCCCTTTTCTCCTTGAAGTCAAGAATTATATAACCTGCAAGGGCAGGCTGATTGTCCTCCTAGAGGAGCTACAGATACATCTGTCAACCTTCCATCTTTTCATAGAGGATTATGAATTTGTGTATAGGACACATTTGAGGAGCACTAAGAAAACCAAGGCATGCTCAAGAATTTGAAACAAAGCCCAGCAAACTAGATGGAGAGATGAAGCAATGTGATTCAAGAGACCAAGCTTGTCCAAAAGAGCTCATTTTCTTTGGAGCATCAGAGTAGATTTGAGAACCTCCCTACTGACAATGTTTCTGGCCCTGAAAAAAACAACTGCATCAAGTCTCAGAGACTGAAGAAGACTGTGAAAGATTGCAGGCTGTGAAAGAGGGAGGATTCCTGCTTTATCCTGAAGAAGTAGAATGGTAATAATTTGGAGACGAGTTGAACTGGAGATACATTCTGCTGGCAATTGATCCTGAGAAATAAGGCCCTCAAACTCCTTAAACCTTATTGACAATTTTCCTTTTCTGCCAGCTGGGAACAAATGACACAGTCTGAAAAAATTGTCTGGAATTATGAAATACTAAGGAGGACCTTGAAGGAATAGAGCCTCAGGGTGTATTTACTTGATTAAGCACCAGAAAATAAAGAATAACATTAGGAACAAACAGTTGGCCACATAGATGATGCCAATGAAAGATATTTGAATTCTTTAATCATGGGACATATTTCACATAATGCTTGTTTTAATTTGAGGAGTCACATGAAGTCCATTTGGAGTTGAAATGCTTACAAATTCAGTACAATAAATAAAATTGTCTATGAGAAACTCCTGTAAAAGAATGGCCTGCCTCTCATGAGAGATGAGAATAATGTATTTGGAAGATACCCCATGAACCTAATCCAGAGAGCTGTATAATTAAACCTATAAGGGAGATAAGAAGCCAAGTAAAGATAATGGGAACAATAAAGAAGCAGTAGAGGCAGCCAATAACCACATAAATATAGAAAAAAATGATTACATTATATGACAAAGGTTTCAACAGCTGCTAAAGAAAAGCACAGAGCATGGTAAGAGCTAAGAGTCTTCCAGGCATATATGATATAATGGGCATTAATGAGTTGTGGTAGAATGACGCTCACATTTTGGATACAAGAACTGAAGAGTGAAACCTATTCAAAAGGCTGGACAAAATTTACACATGAAGGAATTCACAGATGTGCAGATATCTTGCAGCTCCATTTGGGATCTCTGGGGAGTCCAAAAGGACTGGAGAAACACAAGAGTTGCCCTTATCTTCACAAAAAGTTTTTAAAAAAGATGTTTTGTGGAAAAACTAGAAAGACATGTCAAATGATGTGTTGCACATCTCCCTATTCTGCTTGTTCAACATATTTCTACATTATTGAATGAGAGGCGAAAAATACAAATATCAAATTTACAAATGACACAGAGATAGGGAATATTAAAAAGATCTTAGAGATCAGCATTAAGGTTTAGTGGGGGTCCTTACAAGCTGGAATAATACAAAGAAATCAACATGAATTTCAATGCACTTGAAATTTGAACTCTTTGAATAGAAAAAAGCAACAGCATTATGGGCAGCAATAAATATTGAAAAGAGCTATGTGTTTTCATGGATATAAGCTGAACATGAGCTAATAATGAGATTCAACTGCAAAAAAAATAGCTAATATATTCCTTCTTGAATCAACCGAAGTGTAATGTCAAGTTCAAGAGAAGTCTCTCTTGAAGTTTCTGTTTATTCTGCAATGGCTGCATAATTTTAGAATATTACTTCCCATCATAGCCATATTTCAGGAGACTGACAAACTGGGATAGTAAGAAAATGATGACTGGAAGGAAGTACTTATGAATTCTAGATACTGGGCATGATTAGCCTGAAGAAGTGAAGACTGTGGAAAGATATGAGTGTTTTCTTTAGGTATACGAAAGGCTGCAATACAGAAGATGGGCAGAATTGTTCAATCATGTTGCAGGAAAGAGAACATGAAATCAGGGAGTCAAATTATAAGGGAGCCTATTTGTGTTATACTTCAGGAAGAATTTCTTGATGGTAACAGCTGTTCAATAGTGGAACAAACTTGGGGTGTACCTAGAGATGTTAAACAGAAGCTGAATGACCATATTTGGTAATTCTGTAGTGGTTGATTCTTGAAATGGGCAGGATATGGATGGATAATCTTCAAATCTTTTCAATTCTTTAAAAACTATATATGATTTTTTTAGTATCGTACCATGCTTTACATAACTGCAAAACAGCATAGTAAATTATAAATAGAAATATTTCTGAAATGGTATAGTTTCCTGCCTAGGCAGTGGGTTGGACTAGAAAACCTACAAGGTCCCTTCCAACTCTCCTATTGTATTGCATATTCATATTACTTATACAGTGTAACTGTTGTATTAGCTGATACAAGCACCTTTATTCACCCAAATGCTTTCCAAAATTACTATTGCATTCTCACTTATATCTATATTGCCGTATATATTGCCGTAGTCTCAGTGATGGCTTTGCAAATTAAGATGCTCTTCAAGTGAAACAACCTGTTGATCTCTTAAATTAGATGTTTACTCCTTTGCCAGCTGAAGCGCTTGAGAAGTCACAGTATTACTAAAAGTGCATCATCTGCTCTTAAATCATGAGTTAATCAAATTACATGCCTTGTTAACTAATTAATTAGTTAACACTTTACTGTTATTGCTCACAAGGTATAGTAATTTTATCACTCCCTAAGTAATGCTGTAGTTCTTCAACTTCTTGAAAGAATGGTTTAAAAATATTTAATAAGTCACAGACATGAGGGGAAGACAATATAGCCAATGGCAATATGCAAAGAAAAGTGGGAAAAGAAATTATTTGTAAGACTCATTAAAGATTCACTATCTTTTCTACAGAGCCCGTGTCCATTTGGGAGATCTAATTTTTGATCACGTTGAACATTAATGTCACACTAAATAATGAAACACTGCATTTTTTGCCAAGACCAACCTAAATGATATTTTCCTCTCTGAACACCAGATAAATTTGAAGTTACAGCTCCATAAAACTAAAGATTTTTAGATTATCCTCCCTAAAGATTGTGACCCAACATATTGCATTTCGAAATATATTTATGAGAAAGCCTGAGATAAGGAAATAAGGATTTGAGCATTTTTAAATTAAAAAGTACTTGTGGAGCAGAGCAAATGCATTACCAAACTTTAGACAGACGTGCGCAAATATATATTTGCAAGTTCTAGCTGTTCTACTAGGCTCCTGAACACAGATAGCCTGGATAGAGAGATCCATTTTTAATTAAATTCAGGGTTAAGTGATTATAATCTGTCATAGGAATTTGGTTTGGAAGTTCAACTATTGCAGAAGGCAGTGACGAAAGTAAAGAGAGGTCTACCTCACCTATTCTGATATCTGGTCTACCACAGGCCAGGTTGGGAGTACTTGTGCTGAGATATAAGAGAACCAATTTGATGTAATTGTTAAGACGCTAGGCTAGAAACTGGGAGAGCATTAGTTTTAGTGCCACATTAGGGATAAGCCAGCTAGATAACTTTGGATCAACTTTGAATTTGAGGATTTCCCTAAAATGTAGAAATGTAGGAAGTCAGCAACCACAAGTCACTTACAAAAAAACTTGGAACACTATAGGAACTTGGCCAGGCAGTCACCAGGAGACAAAAACTGACTGAAACACAAGAGAGAGGGAGGGAGGGAGGGAGGGAGGGGCAGGAAGAAAGAGAGAGGGAGAGAGAGGGAGAGAGGGAGAAAGGAAGAGAGAGAGGGGGAAAGAGAGGGAGAGAGAAGGAGAGAGGGGGGAGGGAGGGAGAGAGAGAGATAGGAAGGAAGAGAGAGGGGGAGAGAGAGGGAGAGAGAGAGGGAGGGAGAGAGAGAGAGGAAGAGAGAGAGGGGGAGAGAGGGGGAGGGAGAGAGAGAGATAGGCTTCATCCTTAAGATTTATAAATCATGTTTCATAGTGCCACATTTAGTATGTGACGGTTCTCAAAATACTGTACACTGTCACTGTTCATTTATAATTGGCACCAAATGTAGATTTCCAGTGCCTAATATAACTTTCAGATTTCACACTGCTTTTTCTTTGAATTGCTTTTATTTCTTATTTTCTGCTATTCTGCCAAATTATTTCTTAATATTCTCCATATAACTATATTAATAATATACCTATATCAGAAGTTGTATAGTACATTTCTCATTCAACCCATCATATATTTACACCTATTTCCAAAGTTAACTGGGTTATTTTGATGTGGCAAAGTAATCCAAAGGCATGTGTTTTTAATGCATGCTAAAAAATACTTACCAATACTATTTATCTCAGTACTGAGGATGTAACCAAAAGAGTTATCCAAACTATCACAACACATTGAAAAGGCTTTCAGGTAACCAAGAACAGATAAACCTCATTTATCTGCATCATCAGCATCATTTTATACTTTATTCATTAAACATGAAACTCAGCCAACTGAACATTCAAAAATGCATTACAAATACCATTGACGGGTGCTAATGGTTGATACAGTTTGCTGCCAGCATCCTAGGTATCAACCAAGTACCTTCTTAAAATATAAGATGTTCTGAGTAGCGCAGTTTTTTTGCAGTTCCGCTGGTGTTATTGCAGGAAGCTGCAATTTGTTGATGTATCTTATAAAATTATTGGACATGGTGCAAAGTGCCCCGATGACAATGGGTATCACTGTTACATGCTTCATCCATATCTGTTTAGTTTAGATGGCCAGGTGGAGATATTTCATTATTTTTTCTGGTTCTTTTTCTTCGACTCCTGGAACAGCGATATCAATAAACTGTACACTTCAGCCCTCTACAACTGTGATATCTGGCATGTTGTGCTCCAAATGATGATCCATTTATATTCGAAAGTCCCACAAGATCTTTACCTTCTAATTTTCAATAACTTTTTCCACTTTATGTTCCCATGACTTTCTGGATACAGGTAAATCATATTTTTTACATAATGACCAGTGGATTAATTTAGCAACTCGGTCGTGTGTAGCTTTGTAATCAGTTTGTGCGATTTTGCTACATTCACATATTAAATGTGAAACAATTTCGACTTTGTTATTGCAAAGTTTGGGTTGTCAGTAGATTTTTGTATCTTCGCTTTCATGGCATTAGTGCTTGTTCTTGAGCAGCCAGTATTAAACCTTCCGTTTCTTTCTTGATAGTTCCCATCTTAAACCATGTCCATGTCAAGTTGTCATCACATTTTCCTTCAATGTTTTTCATGTGCTGTCCATGCAAAGCTTTGGTTTTCCATCTATTTAATCTGTCATCCAGCTGTTTTTCCTTATATTCTATCTTTGTTTCTGTTGTTTTTATACTGTTATCCATTTTTACAGCCTGTAACAATTTTTCTGTACTTTGGTTAACATGATTATTCAAACTATTTTGAATTTTTATATAATATATTTTATATTTTATATTTTTATTATTATTATTATTTTCATTTTTATTCCAACTAGTTTTCAAGGTGGCTTACAAATTTAAGCAGAAATGCTAAAAGTTAAAAAACATAAAATACTAAATTTAGTCATTAAAAAACTCATTATGGCTTCAATTTACACACCCAGTCATAGGGAAAGATAAAAGACTGTTTAATTTCCTGTTTTCTAACAGACTAATTAAACTTAAGCAAGACTCAAGGATACCATTTGTTTCCCTGGAGTTGGGTAGCAAAGAGAAATGTAACAAAGAGAAATAAGAATACTTATCACAAACTACTGCAAAACTCCAGATGTTATTGCCCAGTTGTTTCATTTAGATGGTGGACAGAATGAGACAGCAGATTCACCCATAGTCTAAGTTTTGAACAACAGTTCTCCAACAACATCTTCTAAACTTCTAAATACAGTGTGGCAGTTATTGCAAAACAGGCTATAAAGGGACACTTGGGAATGATAATGTGAACCAGTCATATTTTACAAATCAGTCAGCTCTACTTCAACAGTATCATCAACCAAAGAGATGTCCTCAAGAACATTATAGTGACCAAGCTGACTCCATCAGGCATCTAGTTTAGATTGTATTTATTGCTCCTCCATCAGAATAGAAGTAGGCTGTTGAATGATCACTTAACTTTCCAGGCTAAAGCAATAGCAATAGCAACAAACAAATAATTCACACAGATTGCCAAATATCAGTATATTGTACTGCAGGGGTATCAAAATCATGGCCCCGTTGCCCAGACACATGCCCACACCCATAATGCAATGCATGTGTGACATCCACACTGCACCCAACGCCACCCTGCACATGCACCCTAACCCTAACCACCACCATGCTCTTCTTGTCCCCCCCCCCATGAGCATGCGACACCCCCTCCCGGCGCCCTGTTTTGGGCCTATCAGGCCTCCCTGAAGCATCCAGGGAGCAAAAATGGGCTGTGGGGGGGGGGCTGCACACACGCCTGTGCCCGTTAGGCAGCCTCCCTGAAGCCTCCTGGGACCAAAAACAGAATATGGAATCCAGTATTTGCCAGGATTTTGGTAGAATCATATACCAAAATTAAATTTCAAAGAAGTGATAAATTTGAGGCTCTAATTCCAACAATATCAATTCTAACAATACAAAACTAAAATCAAAGTATGGTGATAACCCAAAGATGTAAACTTTTAACTCACTTTTTCCAGAAGTAATCCAACTCAACACAGTGAAATTCTTGAATGAATGATCCTACCATGAAAGTGTTTGCTACATTTTGTGTTGAAATCCGTAGGATATTAATACAACTTTAGATTAATCCATTATGATTAAGAATGTTTATGTTTTGCTTGACTATATTTTCAGCATTGGAAATCTATAAAGCTATTAGGAAATGTGGATATTTCATGCATGGAGGAGACTTACAAAAATATATAATGGATATGTGTAAGTTCTGCAATGAACATTTGGATGTCATCAAGGCTTTTAGGCAAATAGTGGAATTTTGGGAATGTTTACATTCCTTTTTTTTGTCCTTTTCTCTGGTAAACTTTGATGTAATATTATTATGTTAAAGCTGTTTCTCTAAGTCATTTTTCTGCTTTTTTTTTCTTTTGCTAATTACTTTGACACAATACATATACTTGTAAAAAAAAATTAAGACACCAGAACACTTTCTCCATTCTTTAAGCTGTTCTCCAGTTCATACTGTAGCAGAAGTGGGTTCCTACCAGTTCGCACCTATTTGGTAGAACCGGTTTGTCAAATCTACCAAACCGGTTAGAAGAGGTTCTATCAGTGGACCCGGAAAGCAGGCCACACCTACAGAAGAGGTTCCAAAAATTTTTGAAACCCACCACTGGTCCTTGGATATGATTATTCTACACTATCATGCTCATATTTATAAAACTCAGTGCCTCTGTGAAAGGTAAGGATGACTACTGCGTTTGTGGTGCAATCAGAACATTGCGTGTATTGAAGTTGTTTTAATGCAAACCAAAGATGCCTTTTAAAAAACAAGTTTACATCATATTCTTATGCATGCCATTGCTGTGTGTGACGTAAGTTAAGGTGGTTCTGACAAGTGTCGTCGGCATCTTCATATTCGGTCACATGGGCAGCAAACCACTCCCACAAAAGAGGCCACACCCACAGAGTAGGTTCGAACAATTTTTGAAACCCACCACTGTACTTTAGTGAATGGGAAGAAATTGTACCCTGAGAGGTCAAGACATGATAGAAAAGAAAATCTAAAATTGGTTTTTCTATAAAATCTGACTTCTCAATCTAGATAGGAGGCAGAAACAATTAAAACTTTGTAAAATCAAACTGAGTCACATATCAAGGGTAGGGAGGGCAAACTCTAAGGTAAACCTTTTAAAAAGATATGCCCTTTCTTTCCTTCCTTCCTTCCTTCCTTCCTTCCTTCCTTCTTTCTTTCTTTCTTTCTTTTATGACAGAAGTGGAAACCTTTATTTCAGAGCTAATTCAAGAATAGTCCTGATGCAGAAGCAGAGTTAGAGGTACTGGGAAACTATCCTGCTCTATCCAGGGATTAGTGGAGACTCAATACAGAATAAAAGTTTGATTTCACAGAAAATTATTTGAACTGGTACTTTTTTTAGATTTCATTCTCTCTTTGTTTTGTGTCTGCATGTGCCTATTCCTAGCTGAAGGTCTAACGACTAAAATAACCACTTCAAAAGTCATTGAGGTTTTTTTTCCTCATTCTTCTTTGTTCTTTCAACTTCCCACTAGTTCTTTTAACTTTGATATACATAATAAAGACTTCAATTTTTACTGATTCAGAGACTCTCATTTTGAAAGGAATTTAACCTTAGCAGCAGCTTTTTCCTGCTCAATTAAGCTCTAAAAAGGAAGGGAAGCAGAGAAAGGGATTGGCCATCACCTACTCCTGAATAATTGAGCACCAGAAACAATTTCTCTAGGGAAATTGGCTGGTGGCAATTATTGCTGAACGCAATGTCCCCAACCAAAACAAAGGGAACATGTACCAGTTTATGTATCAGCAGTGCCTAAACAAACCCTCATGACAAAGGGCCAACCCACTACAGTTCAAGCATGCCTCCTCATTACATATACCAATTGTTTTCATCCCAGGTAATATTTATTACTGCAAGACATAGTTGCTGTCAAATTATTTTCTGTTTTCCACTGTCCCTGATACTTTTTTTAACACCAAGCCCAATAAAACAAATGATCTAGAAGGAGGAGCTGACATTGCAACAACACGGCATGCAATCTTGGAACTACAAGATTGCAGTTGATACTTTTGCCACTGGATGGTCCTTTTGCACCTCAACCATGATGATAGGGAAGAGTACATCCTGCTGATCTCAGGGACCGCAAAGTCCCTGATTGATCCAGGAGAATCTGTTTTTGCCAGCAACAGCCATTGAAGCTGCTGAAGTTGTGACAGCTCCGGAATGGGAGGAAAACAGAAAGAGAAAGTGTGTCCATCTGGTGAGGAAATCTTATTATTATAAAAGAGACTACCCAAAAAAAATATTACAGCTAAATTAAATTTGAAAACAAAAGAGAACAAGTTGTTAAATTAAGC
Source organism: Thamnophis sirtalis (assembly GCF_051295495.1). Taxonomy (NCBI): domain Eukaryota; kingdom Metazoa; phylum Chordata; class Lepidosauria; order Squamata; family Natricidae; genus Thamnophis; species Thamnophis sirtalis. Next base: position 93,972,246 of record NW_028261381.1, read on the forward strand.
AACATAGACAGTGTGTTATCCTTTTGTTCAATTTTCTTTTACAGATGGAACTTTTGCAAATGTTTCCTATTCTTTAAATTGAACGGATTAGTTTTTCTTCTATTACTTCTTTATATTTTTTTTATACCTATGGATTAAAATCTTTTCCTTATTTTTATAATGCTGGATTGGATTGTTTTTTTCTTTTGCTCCATTTAAGAATTTTGTTTTCTTTAAGCCTAGAATATAAAGAAGATATAAAAGGAATACAAAGAGGGCTGTAATAACAGAGGGAAAGGAAGTAACACTGCCACTTGGAGGCTGGAGGCTTGGGAAGCTTGGAAATATTGTCCATTCTTTTTTTCTCTTTGATCATTTGATTTTGCATTTCAAGGTTCCTCAGCTTGTTTACAGAGAGTGATAGTGAGAAGAGAATGGGTTGTTTATACAGGTGTTTCTTGGGAGCTTCACTGGCAGCTGGAGTGGAGTGAAAACAAAGCCTTGTCTTGAAAGATTATAAATGAACTTGCTTTAAATTTAATTTTAAAAAATGAATGCCAGAGTGGCAGTGTTTACAAGTTGGAAGAATGGCGCAACATGAAAAAGATTGTGTTTGAAATTCAAAAATTATTAGAAGTAACAGAGAGAATGGAGAAGAGATTGGAGAACATAGATCTTAGAACAGCAAAATTTGATGGAAAAATTTAGGATGCTCATCAAATGAAGAAAGTTGAGGTCAGAGTTCTAAAAACTGAAGGAAAAAATAAACAAAGAGACAAGAAAATTTTTGATACTGACAGTGAACTAAGTGTGGTTAGAAATGGAAAGAGTAGAATATGGAAAGGGGAGATAGATGGATTGGAGCTCTACCCCAGATCTCAAATTATAGAAGAAGAAAAGAGAGAAGAATGGATGGAACTAAGGAGAGAAATTTTGTCAGAAGCACTAGTGATAACCAAAGATAAGCTGATCAAAGAAGCAGATGGAAGGTTTCGAGCTTATACAAGATATGCAATAAGCAAGAAGTTGCGAAGAGAAGTCCATACAAAACTTACTAAGGAAATAACCAGAATATTAATGCCACAAATGGCAAGAGACATAAGACTGCATTTTCCTAGAAAGACACAGGTTGATGTAATAAAAGCTTATAATACAAAATTAAGTCAATTTAGTTAAATTTAGAGCATCCTGTATAAAATGAAACTATGTTATTAAATATAACCAATTTTTATATAGAACATGTTATAAAGATGTAATGTTACTGGATGATATTGGGAAGAGCTAATGGAATGCCATTTTGTGGTCTTGGTTTAAATTTGGAATATTTTATATAAAAGGACGTAAAAACAATTATAGTCAAATGAAGGTTGAGGTATGATGATAGTATAATATATAAATATACTTGATTTAAAATATATGATTTGATATGAATTGTAGGTGATGACTATGGAACAGATGCACGGAAGTTTTTGTAACCAATTGACACACTTTCTATAATTTGTAATGGAAGATGATTTTTTGGTTTGTGTGTGTGTGTGTGTGTGTGTTTTGTCTGGTTGTGTTTATTCAAACATTAAAAAAATCTATATAAAAAAACAAATGATCTAATGATTTTCCACTAAACCCACCAACACTTCCAGTAACTGTCATGGTGGTCTCAGATTTGCAGTCAGAGGAGGGGACCAACATTGAACAAGATCCAGAAGTGCCAACAGATGGTGAGCAGTCAGGTCCAGCACTACCAGATGGACTGCCGTCTGAACCAGCAGAGGAAGTGGGGCAAGTCAGCAAGTCAGAAGACACAATTGCCAATGAGGGTACAGAATTGCTCTCCTCCCCCGCATAAACATAAGAGCTCAGCGGGCTACAAAGAGCAGAGCAAAAAAGTCTTGCTCCATTAAATGAGCTACACCAGGGTTGCTTCTATTAAAATGGAGCAGCAAGCACAAGCTATCAGTTGACAATGACCCAATAACTCTCGCTCTATATTCCTTGACTGATGAACCTCACAACTTTGAATTTAGGCAAGCCAATGAAGCAGTGGTGGGATTCATTTGTTTTTTTACTACCAGTTCTATGGGCGTGGCTTGGTGGGCAGGGCAGGAGAAGGATATTGTAAAATCTCCATTCCCTCCCCCACTCCAGGGGAAGATTACTGCAAAGTCCCCATTTCCTCCAGATCAGCTGGGACTTGGGAGGCAGAGAATAGATGGGGGCAGGCCCAATCAGAGGTGGTATTTAGTAGTTCCTCAAACTACTCAAAATTTCTGCTACCGGTTCTCCAAAACTGGTCAGAACCTGCTGAATACTACCTCTGCAATGAACCTGATACAAGTTCTGACTCCATCTGACTACCCATCTAACATTTTCCCCTGTGCAGTCATGTCCAACTTTAGTGGCCAGTGATCATCTCCATTTGTTAACCAAGTGTCCAAAAACACTTCTGTGGTCATATGGCAGGCATGACGCTATGCCAAGGTGGACGAAACACTGTTACCTTCCCACTGAAGTGGTATAGTACTTATTTATCTACTTACGTTTCCATGCTTTCAAATTGCTAAGTGGGCAGGAAAGAACCTATTTTCTAAAGAAGAATTGATATGGGTCATAACCTTCCTAGAAAATGTTCTAAAATATATGTGGTAGTGACAGCTTAATTCTATATTCTATAGTCTTTGACTCAGTGGTTCATTTGAGAAAATATTTTAAAATACAGTACATAATTGAAGGATTGCTGCCCTTGTAATCATCACAAATCCTCCTAGAACCCAAACCCAATCTAATGAAATTTATATACATTATATAATGTATAAAGTCTTCATTAAACAAGTAGGAGTTACATTCTTCAGACTGCATAAAATCATATCATATCAATATGTTATGGACATTAACTTTCTTTAGAATTGTGTCAATATATCTAGAAGCAAGACCTGAATCCATGATTGATCTCAGAAAGCTTTACAGAAAACTCATTCTGTACATAGGCTTTTATCTCAGTTCTGATTGTTTGAACATGTATTTTATTCTGGTGAATTTACCTAACACATAAATTACATTCATTTCTTTAGACTCAACCTTGGCGTATTTAATAATGTGTGGACTTCAACTCCCAGAATCATTAGCCAGCAGGATCTGGGATATAAACAAACAACATAGATTTCCCACCTTATAAGAGCAATCTGCAAATCGATTCAGAGCCCAAATCCATAGACAAATGTAAAGAAAAAACCAAAAATGCATTGCACACCTAGTTTACAGCAAATTAACCTATCTTCACATTCTGTATCAGGGATGCATGAATTAGTGCAAATATAAGACAACATGATCTAATTTTTGATTTTAACTTCACTGATGAATACGTTAGGTAGACTAAGCCAAGAATCAACTATAGAGAATTTACAAAGGAATTGTCTTTTTTTAAAAAAATGGTTGCTTAGAAATTGCTGCATGACATATCTCATAAATATTGTTGTTTCCAATTATTTCTTTACACTTGAAAAATCACACTATATTAGAAGCCCATCCTAGGCTACCATATTAACTACTAAGTGTACTTTGGTTAAAGCTCTTGAATCTCCTACCATTGCATACTCCGTGCTTTTATTCCTTTATAATGCTACATTGTCAATGTTTAATGTAACATTGTACATAACATTGCATGACATCAAATTTTGGGATATGCAATCATGTATTCAAAGAGTACATCATATGGGCACAATATTTCCTGTCATACAATCAGCAGCCTTTACAAAAGGACATGCACATAGCCATAACACGTTATTCCTGCTCTTCCCAAGGGCAATTGGAGAGTTTTACAAAAGATAATCAGTTTGAGCAACTCAATGGTACTTCAGATTTTTATATAAATTTTGAAGAAACCCAAGATCTTTTATAAAGCATCATAACCAGGGTTTTGTCCTTCTTGTAAAACCGTAATTATGATTTACAATGTTTTTTTTTCCTTACTTCACTCAAGCACACCACAAACTCATGAATAAAATATGACAAGTTTGATAACTTCCATTGCTGTGGGTTCATCCGTAACCATAAACGTGATCTGTATACCAACTGCTGCCTTTGCTTTCTAGCGGCTTTTGTTTCTGAAGACAAGCTCTTATTTAAATAGGACCAACACGTGTGCCCTTCTGCCTTTTTTGCCTTGAGTTACTACAGAAGAAATGATGTTTACATATCTTTTTCCCTCAATAAAGACATTGCTGAGCAACAACAGTGGTAAAGAATAGCAGCAATGACCAAACAGATTGATCTATCAAACAGTGCTATTTGCCAAATAGGAAGCATTAGAAATATTGTGATTGTCATTAAAGACCAAACAATATTGTCTGTGTATCTCTGTCTCTGTCTGTCTGTCTGGTTGTCTATCTATCCATCCATTTCCACATACACATACACATACACATACACATACACACACACACACACACACACACACACACACACACACTTGTGATAGGACTTGTGTTAGGAAACAACTGTTAACTTCCATGCCATGTTTAAATAATGAATAATCAAAATAGAATTTAGGAAAGAATAGGGTTTGGATTTCCAAGTTTTACTTAAATCAAATTCTACTTAATATTCCTTGTTAAGTTAAAAAAATATACAAATATAGTATGTAAAAAAAAATCTGTCTGCAAAATATGGGCAGTGCATCCCTTCCAAATATTTTTTCTAAAAATATAATTTTCTATTCTAGCAGGGAGAAAAGGAAAGTTAAAGAGACATCTAACATTGTATGAACAGTGAGAATTTATTCATTAATTTCTATGACTCATTGAAGGAACTGAGAAAATAACATTAGCACAGATCCAAGCAGAACTGAGATGGACCAAAAATAGAAAAAACATAATGCATGAAGTAGCTGAGAAAATAAAGCTTTACTGGGACAACACATGATAAACAACAGCGAAACAAACTGTACCATCCAAGGAAACTCCAAATCAAAGAATACACTGTCACTCCCAAAATCTTGTGGCAAATTCAGAGGACAGTACTGTATAGGGAAAAAGTTTAGAGAGCTGTATAGGGAAAACATTTTTAGAAATGTAAAACTAATGTGCTTGCTTTCATTTGGCAGAGAAGGAAATATAGAGGAGTGTTTACTCACTGTATTGTTGTTGAATTTTTGTAGACATTGGCTTTTCTCATCGCCTTTTTTCTTTCCCCCCCACTCCCCAAAAAAGAGGGGGGAAAAGATTGATGCGGGAGGGGGAATTTGCATGGAAGTTCCCATTCTGCTTTTGCAACAATCTTGCCAAGCAAGCAGAACTGAAAAATAGTAACCATGTATTCATGCAAAGGAGCTGGAAGTCTCATTACTGTGCCCTTTGCTGACCAATATGGATTAATCAATATTTAAAGGCAGTCTATTTACATATAATCAAAGCCAATGTGTAAAGGGATTATTGGCTCTCCCTATATATTAGAGACCTTATTTTGCAAGTACAGCTATGGCGTGTATCCAGAGATAAAGTATCTTCCTTGAAGTCCTAGCATTTGGTCCTGCATTATTTCCTGATACGGCTAGGAAAATTCTTTGCATTTCTGTAGTCAATGCCAGTGATGCCTAGCTGGATGAATGAAGGATTTGATGAGTTATAAGGCATTTTCTTCATTCTCATTCAAAATCCAGCAGATGCCACAATCACATTTTGAACAGCCACACCAAACCACATTACAAATTGACTAGCTACGGTAGCATAATATAATAAGAAGGTATATATCAGAACCAGAAAATAGAAAACGAGCCATTTTCTTCTGTATTTCAATACTGCTTGAGGTGGCAAATTAATCTGAATTTTTAGCAGATAAGAAGCAGGGTGAAGCAGTGCAGGAAGCATTAATTTTTATTCTCCCTGAGAAGATCAAGACAGTCCTTTATTTTCACCACAGGAAATTGCCAGGCTTTGGTTACTGCATTATCCTTTGATTATATATGTCTGCAACTTGTAATACTGCATAATGACTCCTGACTATTTTTATTCCTATTATTTAAAAGGATGCTGTCATCATGGACGTATTTAAAAGTACACTGCCATTAAGAGTCACTATCATAATAGGAAAGAGACATAAGGAAGAAATGCGAAATAAATCTAAAAATAACATTAAGACGCTATCGTGTTTGCAATTTTGAAAACTGGCAAATATAGATTTAGCATCGGTAATGGGCTTCTTTTTTTTTAAATCACACCACTATGAAGCTTGAAAAACATTTGCTGGACTTAAGATTCTGTACAGCAACAGCAGTTGCAGATAGTAGGCTATTATGCAACAATGCATCATTTTGTAATTCTGTGCACTAGACAGTAATCTGTGGTTCATTGAATCCCAACTCCTGGTCATGTCAGGATTGTCAATATGCACAAATCCCTGGTTGGGGTTTATTTAGCTTTATTCTATATGACTATAAATCAGGAAGGAAATGAACCAGGCTTACACCAAGAATAAACATGCAAATAATAATATTTTTGCAGGGAGTAACATATCAATTCTTTGATTGCAGGTCCAAAACAAAGAAAGAATGGGGAAAGAGCAAATATATTCATGTATTGAAAACAGAATATTTTCTATGGGTTGTATCTTCATTTTCTAAAAAAAATAATAGGGAACTGTGAATAAGAAAAATGAAAGGAAGTAACTGGTTGGCAATATTTTCTTATTAAAAGGAAGAAAAATCCATAAAAAGAATTACAACTTTCCCAATTGTGTTTTCTATCTTGTTCTTTCCAGTTTGGAATGCAAAATATCACAAAATATCCAGAATTTGGCAACACGTTTCATATTGTCCCTTACCAGTGGGAGAGAGAGAATCTGGCTCTCCACCATCAAACCAATGTTATGGGAGTGGAACCATTTGCCTTTGGGCACGCTCGTATATCTGCTCCCCAGGTCCCTCTGCTTAAGGGCATCATCCAAACAAATCCCCCTATGACTGGCTAGAAAACGGGAGAAGGGATGATAGTATGGCTAACTATCCTAGAAGGATGTTTTATGGAGATACTCATGGTTGTCATGGTTGTCCCAAAGATAGCAACAGAACTTAGCAATAGCACTTAGACTTATATACCACTTCATAGTACTTTTACAGCTTTTAAGTGGTTTACAAAGTCAGCATATTGCTGCCCCTAACAATCTGGGTCCTCATTTTACCCACCTCGGAAGGATGGAATGCTGAGTCAACCTTGAGCCGTTGAGATTTGAATTGCCGAACTGCAGCTAGCAGTCAGCTGAAGTAGTCTGCAGTACTGCACTCTAACCACTGCACCACCTTGACTCTTAGATGCTTTTTCAAAAGGCACATGGACTTTTTTTGTTTACTCGTTGTCCAGTTGCCTTTCAAAAAAGCACCCTTGGGTATCCCAGAAGGGGAAACGGAATGTTACATGACCATGAGGCACCATTCCAGGAATGGTATCCAGTTGACCATGGCAATGCGTGAAGCATTATTCATCTTCTGAAGAAGACCTCCAGAATACCTTGTACCTTCCAGGCTGCCCTCAATGACATAGCCTCAATGCCTATTGCTAGGTTTCTTAACTTCCAGTTACTGAATAGCCAATTTGGAGAAGCAGGCAACTGATTGCATTCTCTGCCATAGTACAAGACACTTAATCTTTATTGAAGCTTGTTAATACTTATGGTACTCACCTCTACTGAAGAATACTTTCCTTCACTCTGCAGCCCAGAAACATATCAATCAATTCAATTGTCAATTTAATAAATTTGTATGCCACCCAATCCCGTAGGAGTCTGACAGTGCTTTGACTGTCTCAGGCAATGGACCTGGATCAAGGCCTATTGATGACTGAGGCAAAGTAGCAAACACTACTTTCTGCTTTCCTTCCAAGAGATTGATTAGCATGTGAGGCAAAATTCCATAAAATAATACAGAGCAATATGTTAGGTCACCATCAAAGGCAGACCAAGTTCTGCTGCTCAAGGCAGCCACTTTACTTAATGGGAGACAACACTTTGACGGCTCTGAGAAAAAGGAAGAGGGAGGAATTATCTTTTCCTTCCTTCTGCTATAAAGATAGTCTGTCGGGATAAAAGCCCAATTGTCATCTTTCAGAACCTTGTTGATATTGGTCCAGCTTAAGAACTATGGCAGGAGGATCATTTGGGAGCCAAGAAATGAGGAGAACAAGATAAATTATATTTAAAGCATAGAAACACAGGCTCATCCATCACATTTAGCTAGGATGTTACCTTGGATTAGTCACTGCAAAGTTTACATATGGTGTTATGTCATCCTTCAACATTGGAAATTTATGGCCCCAATTAGTCAGTGGATGAAGACCTGATGTTACTCACAATTTATAAACAAGTTGCTTGCAAACATAGATTATGGATGGACAATTATAATGAAATATAGTCATCCTTGATTGAAATTGTTATGTAGCACAGTATACATCTATTGATTTATCTATCTATCTATCTATCTATCTATCTATCTATCTATCTATCTATCTATCTATCTATCTATCTATCTACGAGAGCCAATTTAACATAGTTATTAAATGTTAAAAACTAGGAGATTATGAGTTTTAGAAAAAAGCCAGATGGGCCTATTAACCTCTCTCAACCCTAGAAGAAGAAAAAACCAAAGGTGAAACACATTCAAAATATTGCCAAGAAAACTGCAGGGATTTGTCTGACCAGTCACTAGGTGTCAACCAGTGCTGCTGGTTCGGGCCAGATCAGCCAAACCAGTAGTAGCAACGGCAGGAGGCTCCCTCCACCTGCCCAGACACTTCTGTGCATGCACAGAAATGTTGCGCACCTGCACGAGCGCTCATAGGAGCACACCCAAATCAGTAATTAAAAAATTGACAACCCACCTCTGATGTCAACATTAACTTGAAGCAATGTGCATGTGTATGTGTGCATGTGTGTCTAGTGTGGGTGTATATAATGATAAAATAAAAATTAAAAAAGTAATAGTTAAAAATGAAAAAATAAAGCAACATATCAATTGCACCAAATTATCAGGGACGTGCAGTCAGGGGAAGCAGGGGAGGCGGGGCCTCACCAGTGTCATGGGGAAAAGAAAAGAATTTTTAAAATAATTAAAAAGGCTAAGGTAGTTGCTGCCAGACTCCAAAGTCACAGTGACTCTGAGTCTGCTTAGTGCTAACTGTAGGGGGAGGCGAGAGAACTATGTGCCTCCTTTGCATAAGGAATTTTTCACCTTTTAATCCTTGCTCAGAGTTAAGCAAGGGTTAAAAGGCGAAAAATTCCTTATGCAAAGGAGGCACATGATTCTCTCGCCCCCTCCTGCAGAGGGCACTTCGTTTAGAAGCTTTTTTTAAACAGTTAAGCAGAGTCATTCACATGGTGACTCTAGCAGCCACTATCCTAGCCTGCCTGGCCCTGGCTAGACCAAACCTTGCATTTTTGATGCAGCTGGAAGGTATGTGGGTCAGAGGGAGGGGGCAGGGGGGAGGAATTCAAAATTATTTGTAATGTAAGTAATTGTAATTTGTTTTTAGTGTGTGTGTGTGTGTGCGTGTGTGTGTGTGTGTGTGTGTGTGTGTGTTTTACCCGCCTCTGCTGGCGCACGGGCTGGCACATTTATTTATTTTTTATTTTTTTATTTTTTATTTTTTAAAGCCATGCTGCCTCGGCCCGCCATAGAGCGAAACATGTCCTGGTTTGTGGCTGGGAGGCATGCTGGCACTTAAAGTGCATGCTGCCACCCCGCTGTATGGCCGGGGCAGCAACATGCACTTTAAAGTGCCAGCGTGCCTCCCAGCCACAAACCAGGACATGTTTTGCTCTATGGCGGGCCGAGGCGGCCTGCACTTTAAAGTGCCAGCATGCCTTCCAGGCCAGCCATTTAGAGAGGCGGGCTCCAAGGTGAGCCCTCCAATCCTTATGCAGTGGGGAGATGAACCCCGCAGATTGTCCTACCCCCCCCCCTTCCCAAGCGGGTGCCCTCCTCCTCCTCCTCCTCCTCTCCTTCAAAGGCAAGAGGTGGGCTAGATTGGAGGGGTGGGGGGGGAGAATATAGAGGTCCTGCCCACTTGCCTCACCGGCAGTGAACATCACCGCACGTCACTGCAAATTATACATATATAGCTGTTACATTGCTGTTAGAATCTTTTATATGTATAATTTTGTGCGACTGATACGTTGCTTTATTTTTCCTTTTTGAACATTATTTTATTCCTTTTCATTTGGTGTTGTTTTATTAAATAAACAAACAAACAAGCCATGGCTTCCTTTACCATAGGTTAATGAATACAGCACAATTAGTGTTGAGGGTTGGATTTTCTTTAACAAGTAAGCCCCAAACTTGAAGAAGCTTCTCAAACCTCTTGCCAACCCTTTCACCTTATATCATCTCTGCTTAATTTAACAACTGTGCCCCTTCACAGATAGGACCATCCAAACTCTGGTTAACAAACTGACAAACAAACAAATTAATTAGCCTCTTTGAAGAAAACCATGTAGCTACAGCAGGTCCAGAATTCAGCAGACAGTCTACCATCTGCTATCTCTGGTGGGCGGGTGGGACCCCAGTTCTGACTCAGTTTCACTTTTACACTTGTTTTGAGTCAAATTCAGAGTGCTTGTTTTGACATGTAAACCTGTGCCTTTTTAAAGGAATTATTCCCATATAATATCATTCACCAGGCTTTCCATCCATAACTAAAAAATTCACAAAGGATGCTTCAGAAAAGAGCTTAAAACTAAGTCAATCTGGGACTGCATCTTGGGGATGTCAATACTGCAGAATTCTCTCTTCACTGCTGTATCTTCTCTGATCAAATGTAATCCAGAAAGTTATTGTTATAAACTAGCATTTCCTCCCCACAGTTCATTTCATGTTATAGTATATAGAGTGCAGATAAGAGGTGGTATTCAGCAGGTTCTGAAGAACCAGAAGCAGAAATTTTGAGTAGTTCAGAGAACCAGTAAATACCACATGACTGGCTCCGGCCCAATCTATTCTCTGCCTTCCAGCTGTCCCAGCTGATCAGGAGGAAATGGGGATTTGGCAGTATCCTTCCCCTGCCACGCCCACCAAGCCATGACTACCAAGCCATGCCATGCCCACCAAGCCACGCCCACAGAACTGATAGTAAAAAAATTTGAATCCCACCACTGGGATGCAGATAGCTGTTTTAATATGATACAAAGGTTTCTGTATTTGTGTATATTATTTGTTGATTTATTTATTGTTTGTTTTCACTAATGTTCTTAATGCCAATAAACACTGCAGGCTGGCTTTGCTGGGAACATATATAATACAAATTGGTAAAACAAATAAATGAATATTGTCAAATATTTTCCTCTCAAAGGACAGCAGGGATTCTTACCCTGCAACATCTGGGACATTCTCAGGTGATGAAGGAACACAGTCCATTAAAATCTTGCTACAGTTTGATTTGCAATATGATTGGCTCTCAAAAAAAGTCCCTGACAGTCTGAAAATCCATTTTCCTAATGCCAAACTCAGTGCAGTCTCCTGAAATCATGAGAGCCTTCTCTCAACCTTTTTTCTAATTTTTCCCTAATTATGGATGTACAACAGTGGTGGGATTCAATTTTTTTTACTACCAGTTCTGTGGGCGTGGCTTGGTGGGTATGTCAGGGAAAGGATACTGTAAAATCTCCATTCTCACCCCACTGCAGAGGAAGGTTACTGCAAAATCCCCATTTCCTCCCAATCAGCTGGGACTTGGGAGGCAGAGAATAGATGGTGACAGGACCATCAGAGGTGGTGTTTACAGGTTCTCTGAACTACATACTCAAAATTTCTGCTCCGTTTCTCCAGAATTGGTCAGAACCTGCTGAATACCACCTCTGATGTACAAATTATAACCCATTAATAGAAATATACATGGTAATTATAGTAAAAGAGGAACAGGCCAAGATTATAACAGAATAACAGAATTGTAGGCCTTCTACTCTAACCCCCTACTCAAGCAGGAAACCCTATACTATTTCAGACAAATAGTTGTCCAATCTCTTCTTTAAAACTTCCAGTGCTGGAGCATCCAGAACTCCTGGAGGCAAGTCGTCCCACTAATTAATTGTTCTCAAGAAAGTTCTCCTTAGTTCTAGGTTGGTTCTTTCCTTGATTAGTTTCCATCCCTTGCTTCTTTTTCTGACTTCAGGTGCTTTGGAGAATAAGTTGACCCCCTCTTTTTTACGGCAACCCCTTAGATATTGCATGATTGCTATAATATCACCCCTAGTCCTTTTCATTAAACTAGACATACCTAATTTCTGCAACTGTACTTCATATGTTTTATCCCAGTTATTTAACTCTTTTTATTTTACCATGAGGAGCTATTTCTCTGAACTGTAATAAAAGTCCCTGTTGAAGTTGGTGCCCAGCATGTCTACATTCCACAATTATTTGAGTTCATTTTCATCCTTTCTTCTTTGCCTCATTCATTTTATCAATAAAATGAAGAACAAAGAAACTTCTTTCTTTGTGCTACTTACATAACTCCATCTTGCACTATATGATGAATCTTCTTCATTAAGAAGAGAAGATATACTTCTTGTAGACTATTGTGTACTTATATTAGAAACAATTTAATTCATATCATACATCCCCAATAAAAGCTTGCTTTTTAAAGGAGTTTTTTTCATTTTTAAAATGGAGCAGTACATTCTCTGCATTGGTTTGCTATGTCTTAAATATAAATTTTATGATGGACTGTCCTTCACCCTTGCAATTGCTGCTTACAAACTATGATTCATTTCAGCTAAAAACTTTGCCTAAGGCAGAGGTATACTTTAGTATCAGTAAGTAGACACAGAAGGAATGGAGATTGTGCAGTTAGTGCTCCGTATATCAACGATAGAAAATTAACCATTAAAATATGGAATGGAGTAGGCTATTTTTACAATTAAATGGATTTTTGGGATTTTTTTAAAAAAAATCCCTGAGTTGAGAGGTTCTGAGGAAGGTATGGTGAACTAGCCAGGCCCTGAAAGAATGGGGATGATAGCCATAGCAAAGACAGAAAAAAGACAGAATAGACTGGTTCTACAGTCTCTAAGACAAGGATGTGCCAGTCCTATTAGATGGACCAGACAGGAAATACAGCCAGATAAGCTAATAATTGTGCACATCTGAAAGTACAATTCTCCCGCTATTTCATTTCATTTTTCATTTTATTTAAATTTATAGGCCGCCCTTTTCCCTGAGGGGACTCAGGGCGGCTTACAATTAATGGGAAGGGAGTGTAGGACAAAACACAAGAAGGAAAAAAAATGTGAATAAAAAAATAAACCGATAAAACACAACATTCATTCAGCATTCGGGTGGGGCAAAGTACAGGTCTTATCCCCAGGCCTGACGGGATAGCCAGATCTTGAGGGCTGTGCAGAAGGCCTGGACGGTGGTGAGGGTACGAATCTCCACGGGGAGGTCGTTCCAGAGCGTCGGAGCTGCAACCGAAAAGGCTCTCCTCCGCGTAGTCGCCAGTCGGCACTGACTGGCGGATGGAATTCGGAGGAGGCCTACTCTATGCGATCTGATGGGACGAAGGGAGGTAATTGGCAGAAGGCGGTCTCTCAAATAGTCAGATCCACTACCATGGAGAGCTTTATGAATGGTGAGTAGCACCTTGAAGCGCACCCGGAGATCAACAGGTAGCCAGCGCAGCTCACGGAGGATCGGTGTTATGTGGGCGAACCGTGGTGCGCCCACGATCACTCGCGCGGCCGCATTCTGGACTAGCTGAAGTCGCCGGATGCTCTTCAAGGGCAGCCCCATGTAGAGCACATTGCAGTAATCCAGCTTAGAGATCACAAGGGCTCGAGTGACTGTTGTGAGGGCCTCCCGATTCAGGTAGGGCCGCAACTGGCGTACCAGGCGAACCTGGGCAAATGCCCCCCTGGTCACAACTGACAGCTATCATCTCTACAGACTAGTAACTTAGGGAAAGTCACTCTTGAGCTTCTTGCTCTGCCAATTATGCAGCTGTGGATTATGCTCCTTCCTATCTGACTATTTCTTCACCCGATCTTTCAAGATCATTTCCATATACCATTACAGGATGAGAGATTACATCAGAGGTGGGTTCCTACCAGTTCACACCTATTCGGTAGAACCGGTTTGTCAAATCTACCGAACCGGTTAGAAGAGGTTCCACCAGTGGACCCGGAAAGCAGGCCACACCTACAGAAGAGGCTCCAAAAAATTTTGAAACCCACCACTGGCCCTTGGATATGATTATTCTACACTATCATGCTCATATTTATAAAACTCAGTGCCTCTGTGAAAGGTAAGGATGACTACTGCATTTGTTGTGCAATCAGAACATTGTGTGCGTTGAAGTTGTTTTAACGCAAACCAAAGATGCCTTTTAAAAAACAAGTTTACATCATATTCTTATGCATGCCATTGCTGTGTGTGAGGTAATTTAAGGTGGTTCTGACAAGTGTCGTCGGCATCTTCATATCCGGTCACATGGGTGGCAAGCCACTCCCATCCGGTCACATGGTCAGCAAGCCACTCCCACAAAGGAGGCCACACCCACAGAGTAGGTTCGAACAATTTTTGAAACCCACCACTGGATTACATACATGTGTTCTCCAGATAACTGTTGTCATGAGGAGGCCACAGGACAGTGGCCTCCCATAGGTTTCAGTGCTGGGAGACAAAGGACAGCCATTATGCTCCCTCCTACAGCAGATTCGTTTAAAGAACACTGGGTTGTTAACTAGTGGCAACTGACTATTTAACTTTATTAACATTAATTTAAAAACTTTGGGATCAGAAGTCTGAGAAGCTATTTGGTCAGTTTATTTGTATTCTTGAGCAAAACATTACCTATAATGTTAATAATGTAAAGAATTGAAAATAAACAGCAAAAGACTAAATACAAATAGTCCTAACTTAGTGTCCATTCATTTAATGCATGTTCAAAGTTACAGTAGCATTGAAAAATGAGACATCACTTTAGAAGGGAAAATTGAAGAGATATCAAACCTATGACAACTTCTGAATGAATTAAAGATCATGATTGTTTAGAGGTAAGTGGAAGGAATATAAAGTTGGTTTGTTTGATCAAGTTTAAAGTAGAAAATGTTTTTATTAAGCACTGGGAACTCTTTATAGACTTTTTGCTGACACCCGGACTGAATATTGATGATTTATGTATCTGCTTATAGAAAAGGGATAGGTTATGGGATGAAGATATTTTTGTTTATGACCTTATAGAGGGTGAAGATTTATTAGCTTTGTTTATATTTGTTGTGATAAAGATCAGAAGTCACTTCTTTACATATTTTCCTTTTTAATCATACTTTTCTTCTTTGTTCCTTTTTATTCTCTCTATCTCTGTTTCTCTGAGTTTACTTTGTACTTGTCTTAATACTATAATTAAAATTGTGAATAAAATTTATTTTGAAAAAAAAAATCTCTGAGTTGAGTTTCCACTATTTTGTTATTTAAGGATACTCCAAAACAGAAAAAAATAATTACTTAGTTAGAAGCTAAGTTAGAAGCTTCTAACTTCCCCTTTGCTGTTATCTGACTGCTGTGCAGTAAAGTAAGAAGCAGTCAAGAAATATAACATCGACTACGTGGCCATGAAACCTTGGAAAAGATATTCAAACATTATGATGTGCCTATGCCAATAAAGATCAGAATCATGTATGTCATTGTATTCCCTATGATACTCTGTGGAAATAAAAACTGAACTTTATAGAAGCAGGATCTGTCATTGTTTTCATACTTTTCAGCTTTAAAAAAATTGTTTATGCTGATCTATAGATGTAATAAAGATTTGTTCATTTACTCTATTTCTGATCCACTACACCATCAGCAAACTGTGGCTCTGGAGTCGCATGTGGCTCTTTCATCCCTCTGCTGTGGCTCCCTGTTGCCAGTTGGCACCACAATTTTGAGAGGAGCTTCCAGTTTGGGGGAGGGGGAAGCAGGGTGCACCAAAAGGAGACTCTATGGCAAGGGGAGGGTTTTCTGGTCAGCTCCACAATTGATAGGACTTTCGGTTAGGACAGGTAGAGGAAAAAAGATGCCACACCAGGAGGAGACTCTATGGTGGGGAAACCAGACTTCTGGTCAGCTCCAGAATTGAACAGGAGGCTTCCGGTTAGGACCTTTGTGGCTCTTTGAGTATTTAAGATTTTTGGATGAGAATCTAATTCTGGAAAAAGTGGAAAGAAAGAGGAGAAGAAGAGGACAAGTAGCAGCAAAAGCAGTGGAGTCAAATACAATGGCTATAGGTGCATCATTGGGAGCCATGAAAAAACAGGTAAGGGATAGATCATTATGGAAAAAATATGTGCATTTACTAGAAGTCAAAAACAACTTGATGGCAGATACTCAATTAAAAGAAAATTAAAATTGTAATTATAGGTAATCCTCGACTTAAGACCACAATTGAGCCAAAAATTTCTATTTCTAAATGAGTCATTTGCTAAGTGACGGTTGCCCCATTTTACAACCTTTCTTGCCACAGTTGTTAAGTGAGTCACTGAAGTTGTTAAGTTAGTAACATGATTGTTGTGAATCTGGCTTTCTCCATTGACTTAGCTTGTCAGAAGGTTGCAAAAGAGAATCACATGACCCCGGAACACTGCACCCATCATAAATATGAGTCAATTGTCAAGCATCTGAATTTTGATTATGTGACCATGGGGAGGCTGCAACACTTGTAAATGTGAAAAACGGTCCTGAGTTACTTTTTTTCAGTGTAACTTTGTAACTTTGAATGATCACTAAACAAATTATTATAAGTCAAGGACTAGTTTTCTGATTTCAGTACTTTGGTCAAATTCTTTTTCTCTTAAAAACTATAACCTAGACCACTTATCTTTTATTAATGATCAAATCTATTAATGGGGGCTTTTAAGGCTGAAAACAAAAATCTAGGTATTCACCTTAAAATCTGCCAAGATTTTAGAGGTGTTATACATTTACTTCCCAAGTAGAAAGAAAAGTCCCCCAAAGGGATAGATATTCATAGATTATCTCATTCAAAAAGGACATAGAAGTTAAAATAAAAGTCCAATGATATAATTGAAAATCTGATAGCTTTTTGCCATTATCATAAGGTAACCTCAGTTTTGCCAAGGATATCTGAAGGGCTTTAGCCTGCTATAAAAATTTTCTCATTAACTTATCTATCTGTGTAAAGTATCTAATAGGAATTAACTTTGGAATCCTTCTTAAAATATACATTAATCTTGATGTAATATTCAGTTTAATAACATTAATCTTTCCCCAGAGACTTAATGGAAGTTTTAACTATTGAGTTATATCTACTGAAATTGCGTCTATGCATTTAAACATATTTAATTCAACATATTGCAACGTATTTTGGGAAAGAAAACCAAGTATTTTATAGAGTCTGTAAATGGTAAATCCTAACTTTTACAAAGCCTTTAGATACAATGGACCCCAAAGGCAGCATTTTATATTTCTCCACTTAAAGTTATAACAAGGATATAAACCATACTATTGTACATTTTTGTACTTCATGGAATAATTATCTAGAAAAACTATATCATTAGCAAACAGAAATAGTCAATCAGTGCCAAGTGCCATTATACCAATGGTGGGATTTAAAAGATTTTACTACCAGTTCTTTGGGTGTGGATTGGTGGCTTGTCTTGGCTTGGTGGGTCATAGCAGGAGAAGGATACTGTAAAATCTCCATTACCATCCCACTCCAGGGGAAGGATACTGTAAAATCTCCTCCCGCCCCACTCCAGGGGAAGGTTACTGCAAAATCCCCATTTCCTTCCGATCAGCTGGGACTCAGAAGGCAGAGAATACATGGGGGTGCGGCCAGTCAGAGGTGGTATTTACCAGTTCCCCAAACTACTCAAAATTTCTGCCACCAGTTCTCCAGAACTGGTCAGAACCTGCTAAATACCACCTCTGCACTATACCCATTGTATCTTGAGCCTATGTAAGAAGAAATCAAAGATTTGAGAATCAAATTAAAGATTCGACAAAGAGAAAAAAATCATACCTAAAGGGTGCTACAATATAATTTAAACCAAGAAACAAACCCATTTTAAATGACTCAAGCCACTGGGTGAAGATACCAAACTAAAAACTGTTTTTTAAAAAAGGCAGGTGAAACTCATACAGGTGAAACTTGAAATATTAGAATATCATGCAAAAGTTCATTTATTTCAGTAATGCAACTTAAAAGGTGAAACTAATATATGAGATAGACTCATTACATGCAAAGCAAGATAGTTCAAGCTGTGATTTGTCATAATTGTGATGATTATGGTTTACAGCTCATGAATACCCCAAATCCACAATCTCAGAAAATTAGAATATTGTGAAAAGGTGCAATATTCTAGGCTCAAAGTGTCCCACTCTAATCAGCTAATTAAGCCATAACACGTGCAAAGGGTTCCTGAGCCTTTAAATGGTCTCACAGTCTGGTTCAGTAGGAATCACAGCCATGGGAAAGACTGCTGATCTCACAGTTGTGCAGAAACCATCATTGACACCCTCCATAAGGAGGGAAAGCCTCAAAAGGTAATTGCAAAAGAAGTTGGATGTTCCCAAAGTGCTGTATCAAAGCACATTAATAGAAAGTTATGTGGAAGGGAAAGGTGTGGAAGAAAAAGGTGCACAAGCAGCAGGGACGACCGCAGCCTGGAGAGGATTGTCAGGAAAAGGCCATTCAAAAGTGTTGGGGACTTTCACAAGGAGTGGACTGAGGCTGGAGTCAGTGCCTCAAGAGCCACCACACACAGACAAATCCTGGACATGGGCTTCAAATATCGTATTCCTCTTGTCAAGCCGCTCCTGGACAACAAACAATGTCAGAAGTGTCTTACCTGGGCTAAAGAAAAAAAACCAGACCTGGTCTGTTGCTCAGTGGTCTAAAGTCCTCTTTTCTGATGAGAGAAACTTTTGCATCTCATTTGGAAACCAAAGACCCAGAGTATGGAGGAATAATGGAGAGGCACACACTGAAAGATGCTTGAAATCCAGTGTGAAATTTCTACAGTCTGTGTTGATTTGGGGAGCCATGTCATCTGCTGGTGTTGGTCCACTGTGCTTCATTAAGTCCAGGGTAAACCCAGCCATCTACCAGGAGATTTTGGAGCACTTCATGCTTCCTTCTGCAGACGAGTTTTATGGAGATGCTGACTTCATTTTCCAGCAGGACTTGGCACCTGCCCACACTGTCAAAAGCACCAAAACCTGGTTCAATGACTGTGGGATTACTGTGCTTGATTGGCCAGCAAACTCACCTGACCTGAACTCCATAGAGAATCTATGGGGCATTGCCAAGAGAAAGATGAAAGACATGAGACCGAACAATGCAGAAGAGATGAAGACCACTATTGAAGCATCCTGGTTTCCATAACACCTCAGCAGTGCCACAGGCTGATAGCTTCCATGCCACGCTGCATTGAGACAGTAATTGCTGCAAAAGGTGCCCAAACCAAGTACTGAGTACATATACATGCTTATACTTTTCAGAGGTCCAATATTGTTCTATGTACATTCCTTGTTTTATTGATTGCATGTAATATTCTAACTTCCTGAGATTGTGTATTTGGGGTTTTCATGAGTTGTAAGCTATAATCATCACAATTATGACAAATCACGGCTTGAGCTATCTTGCTTTGCATGTAATGAGTCTATCTCATATATTAGTTTCACCTTTTAAGTTGCATTACTGAAATAAATGAACTTTTGCATGATATTCTAATTTTTTGAGTTTCACCTGCATCTTATTAGAATGAATTTAATAAATGCAATGTGAACCCTAGTAGAGGCCTTTCATCATTTAATGAAACTAAAGAAGCTGTTTCAAGCCAATCTAATATTCAAAACATCAATTACCAGGCAAAAATTCTTAGATCTTTCAAAAATCCCATCTGAAAGGGGTATTATTTTCTGTAACCACTTGCTTCTTACTGTTCCACTTAACATTTTAACATAAACATTGAGAAAAATATTGTCCATTAGTTAAATATCTAGTAAGGTCTTTCTCGGATTTTAATATACAGTACTATGAAATATCCATTTAATAAATTATAGTTGGCGATACAGTCAGCCAACTGTTTAGAGTAGATTTAGCATTTTTGTCCACCTATTCAGTTCTTTCCATCCCTGGAAAGATGTAGGCAGATGTTATTATTAATATTAAATGTATTTTAGCAGGATGTAAACAATTCAAAGTAAAGCTGGCTTTTGCAATTAACTGCTGGTAATTTTCTCAATGCCCATGGTATTGCTCCAGATATTTTGGAATTCCACTCAACATGCCCATTATTATTGATGCTATCTTTGCTTTCTTTTGCCACAGTCATTCTACTTCTCTTTTCAAGTCTTTATATTTTGTGATCTTCTCCAGTTTTTTTTCTTCTCTTCTGTTGCCTCCAAGTATTGCAAAGTCCACTACCTGGACTTTTTGTCTTTCTTATCAATAATGGTTAAATCGGGGGTGCAGGTGCTTGTCTTTTTAAATTCTAAAGAACCAGAGCATTTTGCCTTCTTCGTTTTCAATTACTTTGGCTATCTTGCAGCCCTGTTTGTTCTTGCTTACAAGGAAGTGGGGTTTTTTTTACAGACATTCTTATTCACCACTGTTGCTACTTTATCAGACTGTTGGTTCTGGTTTCTTTACCAATGGTTTTGCCAATTAGCTTTTATCTTCCTGGGAAATATCTTTTATTTCAGTATTAATAATTTGTCCTTCAGTTACAGAAGTCCTTAATTTATGTAATTGGGTATAAAAATAATAAACCTAATAATTAATAGGTTCCATTTTAGTTTTTGTTATTTCAGATTGCAAGCCAGTAAACTTTGCAACTTTGCCCTCCGACTCTCAGTAATGCTGATTAATACATTTCAAGGAATATTCAAATTGTTCTGAATATCGTAGCTGCAATATAAGCTTTGTTGCCATAAATGCTTAACCTTTTAAACTTCTGGTTTGGCTTAATCCCACTCACCCCTTTTGACCATGTGCACCAGTTAACAACAGTTCTCCCCCAAGGCAGCGTTTTAGGACCCACACTCTTTCTGCTTTATATAAATGACCTTTGCGATGATATTAGAAGCAGCTGCATCCTCTTCGCTGATGTTGTAAAACTATTTAACACCACCGATATTGCTGCTACCCTACAAAGCAACCTTGACTATGTGTCAGAATGGCAACTCCAGATCTCATCTAACAAATGCTCTGTTCTACACATTGGCAACAAAAATCAGAACACCAAATACAAGCTGGGCGGATACAACCTTGTAGACCTTAACTCTGTCATGGACCTAGGAGTACTGATCTCAAATGATCTAAGCCCAGAGCTCACTGTTACAGCATTACCAAAAAGGCATTAAGAGTTGTTAACCTAATTTTGCAATGCTTCTTCTCTGGTAACATTGTACTGCTAACTAGGGCATACAAAACCTTTGCCAGACCAATTCTCAAATACAGCTCATCTGCCTGGAATCCACACTGTTTATTGGACATTAATATAATTGAGTGGGTCCAGAAGTATTTCATGAGAAGAGTACTCCACTCCTCTGCTCACAATAAAATCCCTTATGCCACCAGGCTTGAAATTTTGGGCTTGGACAACCTGGAACTATGCCACCTACTGTCTGACCTAAGCATAGTACACAAAATTGTCTGCTACAACATCCTACCTGTCCACAACTACTTCAGTTTCAACCCCAATAATAAATGGGCAAACAATAGATACAAATTCAAGGTAAATCACTCCAAACTCGATTGCAGAAAATAGGAATTCAGCAACAGAGTGGCCAATGCCTGGAATGCTCTACCTGACTCCATTGTTACATCCTCAAATCCTCACAACTTCAACCTTAAACTGTCTACCGTGGGCCTCACCCCATTCCTAAGAGGTCTGTAAAAGGGGCATGCAAAAGCGCACCAGTTTGCCTACCCTCTCTGTCCTACTGTCCCCATTTATTTGTATTCATTTTCTTTGTTCATGTACTTTTTTGACAAACTAACTAAATATAAATAAAATAAAATAAAATAAAGATATAGGAGAATATCTCCTACCTCATCTAGTAGCAACGACTAATAATGAAAAAAGGGAACAAAGACCAAAAGAATATATGCAAATATGTTACTCATCTGATAAGCACAGAGCCTATAAAATTCCCCAGCAGCAGATGGGCTTGTAAATCTTTTGATCTCATCTCCGAGAAAGAGGCAAAAGATTGCTGGATACAAAAAGCATTTAACTTTCTTGTTCCCTGCCAGCGTACAGTTAAATTGAAATCTTTCCTCAGGTGAAGCATTTGTAAAGAAAGATCGGGATAAATCATGATTTTGCACTGATGATATTTCAATTGGTTAGATTGTCTGGAAAGTTGTAAAAGATGGCCTCTTGGACTAGATTTCAGAAATTTAGCAATTACAGGGGCAGTTTCTGAGAGAGATTGCCACTTGTTCTTAACTTGTGAGCACCCATCATCTCGAGTTTAAAATCAACTGGCAATAAAAAGCTTTCTGGAACACATTCCATGTAATTTAAGAAAGCTGCTCAGCATCCAAAGGAAGATTGTTTTTAAATGATATTGTATGAGTGGGATGCCTGAGTATTTTTAAAAGTTCCATCTGTAGATTTGTCATACTTCATCGTGAGATTGTTCTTTTAATCTTAATTCTGACTTTATGGGAGGCTTCTCTCCAATGCTTTATCATATTTAAGAACTTAAGCACTCCTGATTTCAAGGTCCATAAGGATCTCGGGTATTCTAGTTTCCAAATCTGTAAATTAAGTAGTCACCTGTTTGGAAATGAATTGCAATTTAATTACTTAAAGCCTGTTTTCTCTAAGAAGTGATACACAAGGTATTAATCCAGTTCTAGCTAATTCACTGAATCTGGGGAAGGAGCCACTGCCCCTTCCTCTCTATCCAGGATTTCAATCAAGTAGTTAAGCTTTTCTCCCTGAAGGGGAGCTCTTGGTTTGTGATGACAGGCAAGGAATCATCTCCATTTTACAGGACATTCTGTGTTGCTAAAATACTGGTGTAACAGGTTTGGCAGTAAATCACTCACTTTTACGCTTTCTATATGAGCAAGTCCATCCATAAAGTGGGTCCATCCACAAAGAACAGACCTTATAAAGAGTAGTATTTATGATGCACAAACCTTCTTGAAGCTATGTCTTCCTAATTCTATGCAATAAATTTGGGTATCTATACTATATGAGTCTGCTTGGGAATGTGGAATCGGGACAGAGTTTAATTGGCATACGTTGGAATGTGTATGAAATGTAAATGTATATATTGTAGAAGTTGATCACCCTATATGGTAATGTTTTGTAACCAGTTGGATACTCACACTTTCGTATTTTCTTGTTGTTTTGTGATAAATGCACCCAATTATTATTTTAGGACTCTCGCCCTTGTGATATTACTGAACATACCCATGTGGAATTTACCAGATTCTGCGGAAACTTAATAAATTTTGCAGAAAGTACTAAAGTTTGTGTTGAATGAGTGATCTAACAAATGTCATTGCCTTAAGCAAGTGAGAAAAGAATGGAATGGAATGGAATGGAATGGAATGGAATGGAATGGAATGGAATGGAATGGAATGGAATGGAATAGAATAGAATAGAATAGAATAGAATAGAATAGAATAGAATAGAATAGAATAGAATAGAATAGAATAGAATAGAATAGAATAACAGAGTTGGAAGGGACCTTGGAGGTCTTCTAGTCCAACACCTGCCTAGGCAGGTAACCCTACACCACTTCAGACAAATGGTTATCCAACATCTTCTTAAAAACTTCCGGTGTTTGAGCATTCACAACTTCTGGAGGCAAATTGTGCCACTGATTAATTGTTCTAATTGTCAGGAAATTTATTCTTAATTCTAAGTTGCTTCTCTTCTTGATTAGTTTCTACCCATTGCTTCTTGGATTTGTTTTGTTATGTTGCAATAACCTTTCCAATGATACACAATTATCTTCTTTCATGTATGTCTCTCAGCTACCTCTCAAGTTCAATGGTCAGTTGAATGAAAAGTTGGTGCAGTATGCAGAAGTTTAAACCACAGATAGTCCTCGATCTTCAACAATTCATTTAGTGAATGTTTGAAGTTACAACAGTACTGAAAAAGGTGTCATGACCATTTTTCACTCTTACAACCATTGCAGCATCCCTGTGATTGTGATCAAAATTCAAACACCTGCCAACTGACTTTTATTTATGACAGTTGCAATGCTCTGAAGTCATATCATTCCCTTCACAATGGTGAAGCCAAATTCACTGAACAGCCTTGTTACTAAGCTAACAACTGCAATGATTCACTTAACAACTGCAGCAAGAAAGGTCATAAAATGAGGCTTACAAATGTCTCATTTAGCAACAGAAATGTTGGACTTAATTGTGATCATAAGTCGAGGACTACCTGTATAAAAGTGAGTTGGAGCAGAATTCAAAGTAGCCTTAAGCCACCCATTTCATATATTTACATCTCACTGAACTTTCCAAACTTTGAAAATGGGAGCAAGGGAGGGAATGAATTTTTGCTCCATCCATTTTAACACATTTGGCTTGATTCTGGATTAGCATGTGTTCTGACCTCAGCTACTGTAATTTACATAATTTTTACTTCATGATTTATGGTTTAGAATTATTTGTGAATTCAATTCAATATTGTTTATTTTATAAATCATGTTCTGATCTAGGCTTCCCAAGAACCTGAAGCAAACTCCTTGTTCCAACAAAAGACCCTTTTATTAATTTACTATGAATTATGCTCATTCACATCCAGCAAAGTCTTCCAAGGGACGATTTACAGTTACAGACCTTATCTGGCTTGGATAGGTGCCTGGCTGATATGTACAAAACTTGGCAAGGAGTCTTGGAGAGTCACAAACCAATTAACTAATTATCTCTTGCAAACTCAACTCTTCTTTCCCTCCTCTTTTATTTCCTCTGGGAGAGGCCATTCATTATCCACCTGTGGCCTTAATCCCAAATCAACCTC
The DNA here is from genome assembly GCF_051295495.1 of Thamnophis sirtalis. Lineage (NCBI taxonomy): Eukaryota > Metazoa > Chordata > Lepidosauria > Squamata > Natricidae > Thamnophis > Thamnophis sirtalis. The sequence goes on from NW_028261381.1 coordinate 93,997,206, forward strand.
TGTTCTTTAGCTGTTTCCTTCATCTGACAACTCTGTGCATGCACACTTTGGGAACAGGCTCCAGCTGTTCATCTGTCTCACTGATGTCTGACTCTGAGGGCAGCTGATAACTGGCATATGGATCTGGCCCCCTCTCTGCCTCTGACACAGAGCCCTCATCAGAGCCTTCCCCAAACTCCAGGACTGGCCCATGTTCCTCCCCAACTCCTCACTGTCAGAATCTGCTGTCAGATCCACTGGCCACTGGTGGGCCACAACAAATCATAGTTAGTCAAATTAGGACTCAACCATATACCTCTCTCAAACTTTCTTAAGTTTGAGTTAAGGTATTGGGTTTGTGCTATGGTAAAAACAGGACATAAAATGTTTTTTTTAATGTTTGACATGCATTTTAACTCATAATGTTCTATTCAGTCATCAAGGAAAAACCAAGAAACTATAATCTGTCCAAATCAGATTCAACATAGGAGAGAAACAACCTTTCTAAGCCAATTCATTGGATTTATTTGTGAGGCAGAGCCATGTATTTTATTTAAACACATAAACAACACATACTAAATAACAGTCCTTGCATTCCGTCTTGGGATTTCAGCAATTCAAACTTCATTCTCTTGATTTATGGCATCATTAGAATCACTCAATAGATTCCCAGTCCTATTATTCACACTCCCTGTGTGTTTCTTTCTGTCTCTCTATATATCTCACATGCACACATTCACAAAGTGTTTAGGAACTAGAGAGAAGAGAAAAAAGATATTCATCACAAAAGCAATGGTAGTAACTACTTAATATCCTGTATTCATCACACTGTGATCAATTAACATGGGATACATTAGCTTAAACCACAGCCACAATTTCACCTTTGGTATTAAAGTTTGTTGAAATTTAACATGAAAAAACTGCTGTGCATTTCATAAAACAAAAACAAAATACAAGTGTAGCATAAAGTGTTTACATTTCTTGTTTGCCATTCCCTTAGGGCAGTTCATAAAAAAAAAACACAATTGAATAAACCAGCAGAAGGCAGCAAGGATTCCTTTGTTTCAAGATCCAGAATAAAACAGCAGTCAGTACTTAAATGACTGAATAAACTAAGGTGCCCCCAAGAGCCTACAAACTGGCATTTGAACAAATAATAATATTGAACAAATATACCAAGGATGGAATACACAATTTGAGATCTTTCTTTGCCCATCTAATTTCTAAAAGGCAGCACCTGTTATGAAGATGACACTCTAGGTTACTATGCCACATCTGTCAATTTGTCAACAGTGTGCTGGAGTTGAGTAGCCAATAAATTTAAATTAATTAATGATTAATAATAGCATCAGCACTTAGACTTATATACCGCTTCATAGTGCTTTACAGCCCTCTCACTAAGCGGTTTACAGAGTCAGCATATTGCCCCCAACAATCCGGGTACTCATTTTACCGACCTCAGAAGGATGGAAGGCAGAGTCAACCTTGATCCAGTCAGGATTGAACCGCTGGCAGTGGACAAAATTAGCCTGCAATACCACATTCTAACCACCGCACCACCTATTTTTTTTCTCATGACTGAAGCTACATTTTGACAGCTTTTTGTATTTTTTTTTCTTTGCAAACCATATTATATAATTTGAAAAAGAAAAATCCAGTTTGATATAGTGGTTAAAGTGCTGGACTAGAGAAGAGGAGACCATGGTCCTCTCTTATTCATGGAAGCTGACTTTAGACCAGTCACTGTCTCTCAGCCTAAGCATTCACAGGCTTGTTATAGAGAAAATAGAAGGAGATGGAAGCATTATTTATATTGCTTGAAGTTGTACAAAATAAAGAGGTATGAATGTAAAAATAAAAGAAATAATGATGGAAAGTGCATATTGAATTAAAAATAAGGCTTAAGATATCTAATATAAACATAGGTACGTTTGCATTTGCTTATGAACTGCTGTATTTTTTAGAGTATAAGACATACCGGAATATAAGACGCACCAAGATTTTGAAGAGGCAAATTAAAAAATAGTTTTTGTACTCTGCATACCTCCCAAAAACAGCTTGTTTTTGTGGAAATGGGCATGTTTAAAAAGGGCATGAAAGGGAGGCTTGTAGAGTGCTCCTGGGGGGTGCTCCCCCCAAAATGAGCAAAAAATGGCCCGTTATTCGTGAAAACGGGCCCGTTTTTTGTCAAAAAAACATCATCCATAGCCTTTAAGAGGTTTATAGAGTGCTCCTGGGGGCTGGGGGCCCATTGTTTGCTAATTTTTGTCCTCCCTAGCCCCCAGGAGCACTCTGAAAGCCTCCTAAAGGCTGTGCACAGCCATTTTGGTGAAGGGGTGGGGTTTGGGGAGGCAAAAATGCTGTATTCAGTGTATAAGATGCACCCAAATTTTCAGCCTCTTTTTTGAGGGAAAAGGGTGCCTCGTATACTCTGAAAAATACAGTAAATAATTTTATCTTCTATACGGCACTTAGTATATTATTTTTTTCATTGTTCAAATATATAATTGTCAGATACAGTGACGCTCCACTGAAGATGTTTTTACCAATCTTATCTTCAAGAACATATGAAGAAGAACATGTAACTGTGTGCAAGGTAATTTCTTGTCAGAGGTGGGATTCTACCAGTTCAGACTGGTTCGGGCAAACAACAGCTGGATCCATCCGCCCGCCTGTCCTTGCGCTACACTAACCTACATTCTCTTTTCTGAAAGCCAGCTGATAGGCGTGGCAGAGCGGACTCTCCAGATTCAGCTGTTTTGCCCCAGGGCTGCAGTAGAAGGTAAGTTTTCAAATGCACTGTGCATGAGCAAAGCACACACTCAGCGAAACTGGTTGAATCCTGGCAACATTCATGACTAAGGTAACTGATAAAGAACTATCAGTTCTCCAGTGCTATCCTAAAACATAACACAGTAATTGAATTAACAGGAACATGAGATTCTTCCTACTGCTCAAAGCATTACCACAAGAATGAAGCAAACTTTCTCAGCAAATAAACTTGACATATATGGATCACTTTTTGTAACAGACCTATTTGTTCCCAAACTCTTGGCCTCTGATCTTAGTCATTCTTGCCCTCACAACAAGGACTTTTCAAGCTTACTATATACATACATACATCATACATACATACATACATACATACATACATACATACATACATACATACATACATACATACGCATAGTCAATCAATAGTTAAAATTCCAAATGAAAATTGGTTAATAAAATTAAAAGCTATAATTTTACCTCTTGTCTTGCATTTTAAGTAAATACCAAAACCATGTTGAATGACAGCATGAATCACAATAAAGACCCACATACAAGAAATGAGTTATTAATTTGTCTCTTTAGCTTGGTATTTTGTAGCCCAAATAGGCCCACCCACTTTCTGGAGAGCTTAAATGACCCCTCTGCTAAAGGATTTCACTTTATGAGCAAGAGTAACTTGGCTGCTGATAGTTATCCTTGTATTTTAACTATTTTAATTCCTCAATGTGCTCTGGCAACCTGCCTGATTTGTAACTCCGGGTTGCAGGTATTGCTGAGGAAAATGAAGGAAAAGGAAGACAGAATTGATTAGGTTTACTTGACTGCTGTGACTTCAGTGTGTATTCCTCCATTTCTAATCTCATGACTGGTATTTAGGGCAGCTTTTTGCAAGCAAAGAAACTTTTTGTATTTTTGTACAGTTAATCCTTCACTTACAACAGTTCATTTAGTGACCATTCAAAGTTACAAGGACACTGTAAAAAGTGACTTATGATCGTTTTTCACACTTATGACCATTGCAGCATTCCCACAGTCATGAGAGGGCAGGTGAGGCAAAGCACCTCTTGACATGACATTGAGTTGGCCACCCCCACCCGGCCACACCACCCAGCCATGCCCACCCAGCCAGTCATTAGGGCAGAGAATCGGTTGTTAAAAACTTGCAGCCCACCACTGGATTAGGGAGTCATTAAAAGAAAGATGATGAGTTTGGCGTAGTGGTTAAGGCATCAGGTTAGAAGCCAGGAGACCAGGAATTCTAGTCCTGCCTTAGGTGTTGGACTAATCGTTCACTCTAACTCAGCCCTAGGAAGGAAGAGACGGTTGTAGACCATTTCTGAACTCTTGCCAAGAAATCTGCAGGGGCTAATGCAGGTAGTCACCAGGAGTGAAAAACAGATTCGAAGATGCACCCACACAGATCCAGAAAAGCTACAATTCAGGAAAAGATTCATAATGTCTCCTCCATGCCCCAAGCCACCAGCTTCTGCAAGCTTTCAAAAGATATATTTGAATAGACCAACTTCATAATCATTGCTTTTGTATAGTGCTATGTATATAGCAAAACTTATCAAACTGCTGAGTGAACAAATATAATATGAGTAATAATTGGAGGATAAAGAGGAATGGCGTTGTATTTTATATAATTTTATATGTTCCATGTACAGCAAATACTGAAATCTGTCAAACGTCTACTTATTCATTAAAATAGACATCTTCAGGCTGAAATATTTGATCTAAAATATATAACAAAAGGCCAGGTACACAATTAAAGCCAAGCATAACAACTCTTGTCTGTTTTAACACGGATATACAATTTTCCTCCCTTTGAAGAAAATTAGTAAAATAGATGTGGCATAACACTCAATAAAAGTACCTTTCCATTTTTTTAGGATCTTGCTGAAACTTTTATCGTTCATAGTATAGATGATTAAACACATTAAAATGCTTTTAATAGGGAATAGTCTTGAGGCAATACCCCCAAAAATCCATTATTTAGATGCACTATAATAATTTATGGCAAGTTTTCTTAGAATAACTTTTTATTCAGGATGGAAGCTAGTCCTGCAAATAAAAAGGCTGCCTCTGAAATAACAGTCAATAAAAGGTAGAAAACTTAATTCTGTCAGGAAAAATACTTTTTTGTAATGGTCTTAATAAATCAGAGGATGAAGGGATAGAAAGAAGTAAAGAACACATAAAAATATTTTACAGAGGCTTTCAAAGAGTACTAAAAGTCTGTCAAATATGTAAATAAATCTCCATATCCTATTGTGATTTCAAAAACATTGGATATTCAAATGAAGTGGTTTTTAAAAGCATTTCGAAACATTGATAAAATGATGAAGGACTTTCATTCACTTGGCATAAATAACATTTCATAGCTTCTTGTAAATAGAACTCATCCTAATCTGTGTTCAAATTGCAATCTAAACTATGGAATTGTTGTTCCAAATAATGTTCCAAGTTAAAAAAGAAAAAAAGAAAGTTGGTATAATAAGACCTCCTACGTCACTATTTTATTAAAATTTGAATATTTCCATCTGTATTAAACAGAGAAAGCTAACATTAATCAGGGTGTATACAATGAAAGAATGTAGAAACTTTCTATTCTGGTTATTTACTGTAAATGTTGCTTAAGAATTACAATTTTATAAATTACATTATATAGTTAGCCTTGCAATTTTAAATTATTAAAACTGAAAGGTGAGCAGGTTGCTACTAATTTAAACTTTACTAATTAATTGACTACTTTATATTCCTGATAGTTAATTTATAACTGAGGATCTGTTTGCACCTGTCAACTGTCAATAAATCCAATATTTCCATAGGTATTTACGTATAGTACACTTGATCTTGGCTAAAAAGCTGAACAATATACTAATTCCTATACTATTCTGCCACAGTTTGCTTTAAAATGGTTTATTACCTCAGCTACAACAGGGCACTATGCCAAAATCATATAGCTACATTCTGGCATAAGATGAAGCATTGGCCCCAGTTGGTATTCCCAAAGAAGCATTTAAGTGTTTATCTATTGGACAGGACAATTGAAAAGAGCAGCTTCTAACTGGCCACTTAATGAAAATGTGGTTTATTCTGTTGCTCATATAACAGTCAATTCACAATCAGTCAATTATGCTTGAAAAATCATTGGTCAGAGGCAAACATTTATTTTAAAATGTATATATGTATGTTTGTATGTTTAAGGGACTCAGGGCGGCTAACAAACAAGTAGGAAAGGGGGAGATACAAAAAACAAACAAAGACAAAGACAAGATATAAAAAACAGATTAAAAGCAACGCAACAATCACAACAATTCAAGTGGGGCTGGGAACTCATCAGCCCCAGGCCTGCCGGAACAGCCAGGTCTTGATGGCTTTGCGGAAAGCCTGAAGGGTGGTGAGGGTCCGAATATATTAACATTAACAATAATCAATCATTTATTTTATTTTGTTCAGGCCAGGCTGGCTTCCTGGAAAAGCCAACTTTTTAGGGCGCATCGGAAGGACTGGAGGTCGGGGATTATACGAAGCTCTGGGGGCAGATCATTGTCGAGGGAAGGCGCTCCCACAGAGAAGGCTCTCCCCCTGGAGGTCGCTAGCCGACACTGTCTGGCCAACAGCCCCCTGAGGAGGCCAACTCTGTGGGATCACACTAGATGGTGGGAGGTTACCGGTGGCAGTAGGTGGTCTTGCAGGTATCCTGGGCCTACACCATGGAGCACTTTAAAGGTCATAATTAGTACCTTGAATCGCACCCGGAAAACAACCAGCAACCAGTGCAGGCCGCCTAAAAGTGGCGTAACAGAATGAGCAGCCACATTCTGGACCAGTTGAAGCCTCCGGGTGCTCTTCAAGGGCAGCCCCATGTACAGAGCATTACAGTAGTCCAGGCGAGAGAGGACAAGGGCATGAGTGACTGTGCACAGAGCATCCCGATCCAAGAAGGGGTGCAACTGATGTACCAGGCAAACCTGATAAAAGACCCCCCTGGTCACGGCTGTCAGGTGTTCTAAACTAAGCCACGTATCGAGGAGGACTCCCAGATTGAAGGCCCTCTCTGAGGGGGCTAAAATTTCTCCCCCTATCATCAAAGATGGAACAAGATGCACAAATCAGGATGACGGAAACCACAGCCACTTAGTCTTGGAGGGATTGAGCTGGAGCCTGTTTCTTTCCATCTAGATCCACACAGCCTCCAGGCATCAGGACATCACGTCGAGGGCATCATTTGGGTGGTTTGGGGTAGAGATGAAAAGTTGGGTATCATCAGCATATTGATGACACCGTACCCCAAAACCACGGATGATCTCACCCAGCGGTTTCATATATATGTTGAACAGGAGGGATGAGAGAACTGACCCCTGGGGCACCCCACAAGTGACGCAACTTGGGGTCGATCCCTGCCCTCCAGTCAACACAAACTGCGACCGATCCAACAGGTAGGAGGAGAACCATCATAAAATGGTGCCCCCACTCCCAACTCCTGAGTCGTCGCAGTAGGATACCATGGTCGATGGTATCAAAAGCCGCTGAGAGGTCTAATAGGACCAGGACAGAGGGCCCACCAGAGATCATTGACCAATGCGACCAAAGCCATCTCTGTACTGTATCCGGGCCTGAAACCCGACTGAAACGGATCCAGGTAGACAGCTTCATCCAGGTACTGGGGAAGCTGACATGCTACCACACGCTCGACAACCTTCACTACAAAGCGAAGGTTGGAGACCGGACGATAGTTGGCCAAAGAAGCTGGGTCCAGGGAAGGCTTCTTAAGGAGGGGTCTCACCACTGTCTCCTTCAAGGCGGTGAGAAAGAACCCCTCCCTCAATGAAGCATTGGTAATCGCCTGGAGCCAGCCTCGTGTCACCTCCCAGAAAGCCGAGACTAACCAAGAGGGACACGGGTCCAGCACACAAGTGGTAGCACTGAGTCTCCCCATAATCCTGTCCATGCCCTCGGGGGTCACAGGGTCAAACTCATCCCAGATAGTCTCCACAAGATTCATCCCCATCGACTCGAATCTACCCAGAATCTCTGAACCATTGCGCAAATAAACCTGTGTTCTCCAACCTTTAGTGGTCTTGTGTCCTGAATTGGTGACAAGATTTGCTGCAACAGTGGGATCTAGCCAGTTCACACCAGTTCAGGTGAACTAGTTGTTAAATTACTGCTATCGAAGTAGATCCTGGGCACTGCGCTACAATGGAGAAACAGACAATGGAGTGGCCAGTGTGAGAGAAGGAGAAGGCTGTTTTCCCTCTTTCTTCTCCCTGTTCTTCTTTCCCTCGTGCTGGCTACCCCATTGCCCATTTCTCCACTGCAACACAGCATCCACTTTGATAGAGGAGGGGGGGTGAATTGAACAACTGGTTCGCCCAGGATCAGGTTGGCCATCACAGGAGGCTCATCCCGCATGTGTGGTGGAGCTGGAGGATTAGGAAGGGCCATGCCTCCCACAACAGCCAACCTAATCCTGGGTCAAGCGGTTGTTAAATTATTTGAATCCCAGCACTGACTTCATGAGTCCCATTGGCAGCATCTGAGGGAAAGAATCTGGGCCATGCCTACGTTATATGATGTAGTGGAACAGGTAGACATCCTTAAGAAGAAGCCGTCTTATAAACTGTGCCATGTAGGGCTTTACAGGTAATAACAGGTACTTCAATTGCACCCAAAAGAAAACTGCGAGCAACTGCAGCTCATTAAACAGAGGTGCAACATGGATAGGTCTAGAGGAGCCCAACACTGCACACATCATCACATTATACTTTCAAAGTAGACTTCAGGGGCAGCCCCATGTAGAGCACATTGCAATACTCCGACTGGGAAACAACAATGGTGTGAGTGATCATGAGCAAAGGCATCCTAGACCAGGAACAAATATAATTTGTACAGGATGAAGCTGTGCAAGGAGCCTAGGGTTATGGATAGTAGAAAAACATGGAAAATATAGCAAGTAGAGGCAGCGGGGAAGACAAACTGCCTATATGTCTTTTAAAATTGTGTGCTAGTCTTCAAAACCAGGTTTGGAATTTTTAAGCTAAGACAATAAATCATATGCAATCATGGCTGGAGTGAACAAAACCCAGTCACCTCCAGATTCCCTAATGCATAATTTAAGATTGGATGTACCAATGCACTAATGAGATGGCATAACCCAGCAGAAATGCTGAATAAAATGCACTTTAATAAACAAACATACTCTAGATTGAGTATTAGGGGTTAGAAAAAGCCATTTACAGATCAATCAGAATACAGCTGGAAGGGACTTTGGAGGTCTTCTAGTCCAACCCCCACTCAAACAGGATACCTTATACCATTTCAGATAGGTGGCTTGGAGTGTCCAGTCTTTTCTTAAAAGCCACCTATGATGAAGCACCAACAACTTCTGAAGGCAAGCTGTTCCACTGGTTCGTTGTCCTCACTGTTAGGGAGTTTCTCCTTAATTCCAGGTTGCTTCTTTCCTTGGTTAGTTTACATCCATTGTTTCTTGCCTTGCCTTCTGGGGCTTTGGAAAATAAGTTGACCCCCTCTTTATTCTGGCAGCCCTCAAATACTGGAATAATGCTATAATGTGACCCCTCATCCTTCTTTTCTCTAGATCCTTATTCATTTCATAGTATCCATGTTCTATTAGGCTAATAGACACTATTTGCAGATTACTGACTCTAAGAAAACTGATTCCTGTTAGCTCATTCGTGGAAACTTTTAGCCATTTATTCACCGAACATGTATTCCATATATTCCCTTTCCTTTCAGATTAGATATATCCACATTTACTAGCACCCTATATTTAGAGTGCAAACCACCTAACAATAGTGGCCTGGCCATCAAAAAGATCACAAATTGTGATTGCCCCCAATCATGTTGCATTCTTCTGCCAGAGCTTATATCTCTGCACTGAATAAAGGCAGTAATTGTAGTGGTAGGAATATCTATCTATAGATGCTGCTCATGGAATACATCCTTTCTGTAGGATAAACATAGGGTAAGCTCTCTGACCATGGAAAAAAGGTAGCGAATACACAAACAGGGCTTGCCTGGGAAATGCAGTCAACCGTTAGTTATAGAATATGTGTTGATCTTATTGAAGGCTGAATAGGAAATGTTATGCATTAGAGTTGTCTGTAGATAACAGGCAAAGCTGAGAAAAGCAGCTTTTATACAGGAATGATCACAACTATGTGTCATCAAAGCACTGCTCTGCAAAAATAAGGGATTGCCTTTATGTGAAAGGAAAAGAGATGGAAGATTTAGCAGTGGATTAATGATATGCTTTGATAATATAACATGATCTCTAAAACTTTTTTTGCTTATATTCACTTTCTGGGCATGGCTGTTGAGAAAGATACCCAAAAAGTATGACAAAGACTGCTGCCCGAGCTTATCAAAGCAAAAAAAGTTTCGAATAAGCTTTTTTTTTCTTAGTTAATTGTAATTGAGCTTGTGTTGTTTCATGTTCTTAGGAAGACCTAAGTGCCACTGCCTTACAAGGTTATTTTAATAATTCTTCAATGAGAAAAGGAAGGGACAACTTGCTGCATTCCAGGTGTTGATGAATCATGATGGCCATTGTCTTTCACCATTGGCCAAGCTGGCTGAGACTGCTGAGCCATCTTTTAGCAACAACTCATGTGATGCAGCTTGGTTACACACATTAGAACATATGCATCATGAATACTTCTGCTTGCTGTAATGTACATCAGAAAGGTAGTCACATATTACTCATTGTCTCTCTTTATATTGAATGGGGTAGAGAAACAAAATAAAATTCATCAGGATTATGACTTCAGGAAAAGCTTTTATGGTTTAAGGCAGTGATGGCTAATCTTTTTGTCCTTGCATGCTAAAAGTGTGTGCACGCAACAGCATGCACGTGTCCACACCCATAATGCAATGCGTGTGTACTTCCTCCTCTCGCACCACATGCCCCATTTTGGGCCGAGCAGTCCTCAAGATACTTTGAACTCAAACAGAATCATAAAACCACAAGTACAAAAAACAGAAAGAGGAACACATAACTAAGGCGTGCACTCCCGCTACCAAACCGATAGTGAAGAGAATAGAATACCATCACTGGTTTGCAAGATATCAGTTTAGACCACAGGCAACCACATATCCCATTGGACAACTCCTTCTTATCTACCCTCCAGTGGTGGGTTCTGGATTCCCCTCGGCATCACCCACATGGACACGGGCAGCACACGGGCACGGTGCACGCATGCGTTGTAGCTGGAAATGACACTTCCGCAAGCCTCCGCAATGCTCCAGCTGCTCAGCGGAGCATTGCACAGGCACTGTACGCGCCATGCACGTGCGCGGAAGCACCAACAGCTTTAAAACACAGTAAGGAGCATGGGCAGGTGGGCCCTCTGGAGCACCATACCGGAACGGTATCCAGTGCTCCGGGCTGGCTCCGGTATGCCCGTACTGGGGCTTACCGCCTGCAACCCATCACTGCTACCCTTTCATCCTACTCCTTCAGGAAAGCAATTACCAATTACTTTCCTTTCTGTGGGTGGATCTTCCTGTACATATATATGTTTATATATAAACAGTTGAGTACATATATGGACACACACTTCTAAACAAGATATTAACTCTGCAGGAAGGCTAAAACTACTTACTTGCCATATTATCAATACTGGCTATTAAAACAGAATCTTGCAAATCTAATGTCTATTAAATTTATGTATACACGGATGAGTGCACCTACATGCAGGCAATAACAGCATTTTAAAAACCAAAATCCTTTGTTTCTGGCATCTACTATTTGTTATCAATTCTGCTGAAATAGCACAACAGCTAATATCTTTGATTAGCATACAAAAGGTTACTTGAAAGAAAGGGCATTTTGGGGGTAAAAGGAGGTATACAAATAATATATAGAGACAAAGGAAGATGAACTTGACAGAAATAGGCTAAATTCCTTACCAAAGCAAGAAGGCAAAAAACATGGCTTAAGTCCAAAACAAGTAGAGGTTATGTGAAAGCAACTCAGGCACACATTTCCATAACTGACATGAGAATAAACAAATATTTTTAAAAGTAGCTTCCAATCTTCATCACTACAAACAAACTTAATAATTTGTCACCTCTATAATATTACATGCAGATATTTGTTTTTCCATTACTCACATCTTATCTGTATGAAAATCCATAAATTATTATCAAATCTAATTCAGCAAAAAGTCTGTAACGGAATCCCAGGTTTATAAAATATGTGCTTTATTTTAACTGTGATCAAACTAACTAACTTGGTGCTTTGTGCTTAATATTTAATTTATTCAGATGTTGCAACAGGATTTAATTTCTCCTAAGTGGAAATGCAACAGACAAGCCAAGATATTGACCTGGATAAAGACTTTTCATTGGACTTGCAAAAAAGTTGATTAAGAAATCATCAAGATGAAAAAAATGCAAAAATGGAACAAATTTAATCAGAAGGTTGAAAAATGTATCTTGTTAGAGCAAGGTAAAAAAAAAAGAACATTAGCCCTGTGCAAAGAAACCAGTGAAGTCTAGACAGTGTTTGAAACTAGGTCAAAGCCTATGACAGATCAAAACAAGAGGAGGATGAGAATTTTATTCTGCTCATTAATAAAATACACAAATGTATTCATAAATGAGACAGAAAGAATTTAAGCTTTAAAAAATGAATATGGCCAAAAGTTGAACTGACATCTTCAGCAATCCTTAATTTAAACAGAAGGTCATGTGATATGGGTACTGGAATTCTTTGAAGTTAGAAGGGAGCTATTGTTTTCCATTTTTCCAGCTATAAAAATGCTAAACCAAAAAAAAAAACCTCTTAACAGGGAGCTCAAAACTGTTTCTGTTATTACAAGTATTATCGTTTTCCTCTTTCTATTATGGTAGCTGAAAAATATCTGACTTTTTTACAGAATTTTCTATAAGCTGATGCCATTTTCTGTCCAGAGAACCCCTGTCAAATAGAGTTTTCGGTTGAAATCCCGTCTACATACAAACCCATTAACACAGATCAGCCTACATTTTCTGCATGAGTTGGCAGCTTCTTGAAAGCCAGTGGCCTGGTGTGTCGTAATGTGGAGCAGAGCCTTCCTGTAATATATTTTATCAAAGGTTACTCAAAGTACAAACTTGTGACATTCCTTAGATGAAGTTTCTATTAAATGAAATTTGCCTTAATTGTAGAAATAGAAGTTGCCTTTTCTTCTGTGTGCAGGAATAACACAATGAGAAAGATGATATTAAAATGGTTGCTGGCATTGCTTATGTCTAGTTTAATGAAAAGAAGGACTAGGGGTGACATGATAGCGGTGCTCCAATATCTAAGGGGTTGCCACAAAGTGAGTCAATTTATTCTCCAAAGCACCTGAAGGCAGGACAAGAAGAAATGGATGGAACCTATTCAAGGAGAGAAGCAATCTAGAACTAAGAAGAAATTTCCTGACAGAACAATTAATCAGTGGAACAACCTACCCACAGAAATTGTGAATGCTCCAACACTAGAAGTTTTTAAGAAGAGATAGGACAAGCATTTTTCTGAAATGGTATAGGGTTTCCTACCTGAGCAAAAGATTGAATTAGAAGACCTCCAAAGTCCCTTCCAACTCTGTTATTCTGTTAATTCAAAGTCATGACACCTTACAGCTTCACATTGTTGAACTAGATATTATTGAGCTTCCTTGAGCATCCATCACAATAAAAATATGCAGTTTAAATTTACACAGGCACAGAAATAGTAGAAGGAACCACAAGAAACTACCACTGTACTAAATTGGGCTGTCTATTGAGGGATGGTGGCTGAGCTGTTCAGTGAGAACATTCCTGATCTATCCAGCTCCTTTCAAGAACTAGTAGCTATCTAAACATCATAAAGAAAGATAGATATAGGTATAATTAATCAGCATCTGCTAATGTATACACATATATTAGTACTAATAAAAGTACAGTAATTATAATTTTAAGTCACTAGGCAATACATCCTGATATAGTAGGGGAACACAATGACTGAGAAGTTTGAAGGAAAGTATAATATAGCATAGTAGGATGTATGGTAATATGATCACACTCAAGCTGGCTTTAACCATCTGCAGCTTTTTAACCTTCTAGGAAGATAAGACTTGTTAATCATATACCTTAGTCACAAATGGTTCAAAGAAGTACATGAAGTACATATCCTACATGAAGTAGTATATGCAGGCATGGTGAATGACTTGGACTGAGACACAACTTGGAAGCAAGCTCTAAAATAGCAAGTTGTTTTTTTCTTCTGATTAGAAAAACAGAACTGATATAGTAGACAGGAAAGGCAGGGAAATAAGAGCCTCTGAACAGAACTTGTTAATTAAGTCTATCAAAAAAAAATCCTGGGTAACTGTTGTTTTCAGCCCATTTCCCTTTCATATTCTCCCATAGGACTGACTTAGCTTTGATTAATTTCTTTTTACTGGCAATTCTATTCAAGCTCCAGGCTTCCACTAGAGAAAAGACTAGGAAGTGCTGCCCCCTCCTGTTACACATAAGGCAATAGAAAACGTATATAGTATTACAGTTAAGACTTGAACTCAGCCCCCCTCCCCTCCCCTTTGATGGGGAATTCCTAGTTTGGTAACTGCATTTATGGGGGGAAAACTTGAAATAGTAGTTGAAGGCAAACTTTTAGCAATTTTTTTTATTTCCTAAATGAACAAAGGTTGCCGTTTTTTTCTCTGTTAAATTCCGTATTATAATTTTAGTCCATTTTACTTATTTAACCCAATGGCTTTGAATTTTTTATTTCTGTCTTGTAGAATGCTAATTATCCCATTCAATTCTGTATTCTCTGTGACTCTGATAAACATTCTCTCCACTTCTTCATTCAAGTCATGAATAAAAATATTAAAGAATGGAGGATTCATGACTTTCTTTGGGTCAGCCTACTCAATATTATTTTCAATTTCATGAGAATCCTACAATGAGCATTCACTGAGTATAATTTTTGAACCAGCTATTTATCCATTTCACCAGACTGCCTCATCTATTCGTCACTTACTTTTAACACGCTTGTGCTCTGAACATCATGAGGTACTTTGCCCAATGCTTTGTAAGTGAAGACCAAGTTAGGGATAGATTGTCATGGAAAAAATCTGTCTTCTGTATGTGGTCTTCAGGAATCAAAGATTATTTCAACATTATAACATTGCAATCAATGTTACACTGTACCTATAGCAATTCCACAATCTATTAAGGAAATCACCCGATTAAAAATGACAGAAAGTTAATCTGTCAAACTTTGCCCTTGGCAAATAATTCTGACTTCCAACCAGGAAATTTTCAGGAACAAGATTCTCAGTGTTGACCTTCTTTTTTTGAGATAGCCATTCCTTCTATATAATGTCCATACAATGAATAACTGTTCCCTGTTAAGTTATGGACAAGGGCTCTTGAAAAGATAAAAAGTTTAACTCTCTCTCTGTTTTACTGGAAACAGCTCAGCATATTGTGGGTGTTTGCTGTTACTTACAGTTTGCATGACTTTAACTTTATTGCTGAAAGTCAACTAAGAGTTTGATTGACCTATTGATTGATGTATTTGTATCCTGCCTTTATTATTTTTACAAATAACTCAAGGCAGTGAAAATATCCAGCACACCTTCACCCTATATTTCCCACAACAACCATTTGAGTGAGTTGGGCTGAGGAAGAATGGTGCAAGGTCACCCAGCTGATGCACAGAATGGTACAGAAGATTGAATAAGTAAATAAAAATATAATGTGTTGTTATCATTCACGGGTTATAATGTTGCTTCAATTTTATTTATGGTTTTCTTCAGATTTTTTTCCCAGCTATCTCCAAAGACAGCATCTCAAAAACATGATTGCACAATCCTAACGAGACACCATTGATAACTTTATTGGTAGGTATTTTCATCTGGTGGTGCCAGCTGTATTGGTTTCTTTGCACATACTATCAGAAACCAATTGAATGGAATTGGTAAACTGGAACTTCCACAATCATCATCAAGTTTATGACGTCAGCCTCTCAGACTTCAAGCGTAGCTCATCCTTCAAAGCTTTGCCATTCTCACTGTAGTGCCTACAAAATTGTTGTGTCTCAACTATCCTATGCCTACTCCAAAGAGGAAGGATGTAGCAAAGTTGAGGTCATAGGCTACTCACAAGTATCAAGCCCAGAGTTTTGTCAGGTAGGGAACTGCTTAAACTTCCTTCTACAAAAATGATATTGATCAACATCACAAAGAAAGACTTTGATCAAGGTCATATCTTCTTAGACCATCTAACTTGCTAAATAAAAGTCAAGGAGTAAAAACAATCTGAAAATTGGATTCAGTTCTATATCTCTGATCTGTCATGGCCTTCAAGAAATTTGTAAAAACTTGACTCTTCTAGAAAGCTTTTGAAGATTAATCAGAGTGGAGCCACCAGCAGAATAGTTTTAAAACATACGATACCTTATGTATATTGATATCTTTATCACTTTTTTTCTTTCCTACAGTTTTATCACAAGTGCAAGGTCTGCTTGTTTTCAAATGGACCAAATGTTGATCCATTGGTTGTTACAGGAATTGACCAATCCACCTTGTCACGCCTGGGTTGAAGAAGAGTGATTGGCACAAAGTCACCAGCAGGCTTTCATGCCTCAGGTGGGGCTAGAATTCCTGGTTTCTAGTCTGATCTCTTAACCACTACCACCAAATTGGCTCTAAGATAAATTGATACTGTTAGGAATATAATCTAATGGTTGGGTTGGCAATATATAAATCATGTACAATACTATACCTGTTTCTTTAAATCATGCTGTAAAATGTGATTGGTTGCTGTTTCCTCAATTGGCCATAAGAGGGAGCCAGAATGACTGTTAGCTCTCTGTTAGATGCTGGGCTGATCTGATCTGAGTGTTTTGAAAGCTGGCTATTAGAAAGTGCCATGAGGTATTGTAAGTTTTGCAACTGCTAGCAAACTTTGAGTACCAGACTGTTTCTATGATTATGGACTATGTTATTTGGATTATCCCTTAACTGAAAGACATTGATGACTGACTGTCTTATCCGTGTATGACTTGGACTGTTTGGTGGACTCTGATACCTCTATTTCCACGAAAGTAAAAGGCTATTTAAACTGCAGTGTCTTCATATGCTGGTTTGGGTATTCTCCAACACAACTGTAACAGCACTTCTCTGAACACACTCACTCTCCCAACAGGGAGCTTACCTAACAGATACAATGCTTTATTAATTTTGTATATTGTGCACTGTTAAGAGTCCTTCCTTGTGAGACAATTAAATAAATTCCTTTAATAAACCTATTCTATAATTTGGTGGCAGTCTTCATCAACCCTTATTCTCACAACATTTTTGCATTGGTTCTGGATTTAACAAGCATGGTAACCATTAAAACCTGACACAGGCTACACTTGTCCATCAGTTCAGGAATCTGAAAGCCTCTTCAGAGATCTCTGTCTCTACCTTTCCTACTCCCCTGTAAAAATTTAGCTTTTGATTTGATCATCTATAATAAAACAGTAATAAAAGAAAATGTGTACAACTTTCTCAATTGTTGTTTTCCCTTAATAACCCTTTGTTAGAATTTCACTTTCCCTAAACTTCTCGTTTCCTTAGTGCTTCAACTCAAGTTAAAATTAACCTCCTTATCAACTTTTGCTTAAACTGATTATGCTTCCTGTCGGGTTCATATAACCACTCAACCTCCAATTGCCCTCTCTGATTCATCTTGTTCTGTGCTTTTGATTTGCATGTTAAGGTTTGTCCTACATCAGCAAACTGACTTCATAAGAAAATATGCTAATCTCTCTATTTCAGTGTGTGCCTCTATGTGTCATGTTGATGCATTGTTTATTTGTTTCTGAAGAATTCTTGTGTGTGGTTATTGATGGAATTCACCAAGACATATCTTAATAAGCTTGCATCATGATATTTAGCCAGATATGATAATAAATGGCTATGGGTAGGGAAGTTTTTCATTTAAATACCATTTTAGGTTAACTCATTGTTTTCAAGTCTACAGTATATCTATATCTATAGTAGGGTTAAAACAATGTTTTAATAGTAAAGACCTACAATAAATGTCATACAAATGTATGTGAGATATGTTGTATGTTTACAACATATGAAAATTGTTTTACCATGAACACCATGTGGCACCATGAAAATTTTTATTCCATACTTTTTTTCATCCAAACAAGAGTAGCTGTCTGTGATTCTTATTCTCCAACCACACATTATTTTGAATGCAGAAACACTGTATCAGTCAACTTTCCTTACCTATATTTGTGTTAAACTGCAAGTTAAGATTACTCATTGATTTATATTTTACTTGTACACCCACATAAATTACGTAAACCAAGTCATTTGTGTAACTATACTTTCCAAAGCAAATGGAGCCATTTTAGATAGAACAAGAAAAGCAAAGGTAACATTTTTATACAACGTGGCCCCCTTTAACTTAACTGGAGGGTAAAAATGGAATCTCTAAACTAATGCTGATACCAAAAGGTACATTAATTATAATTCATAAACAAGTAAGCAACTATCTAAATCAGAGGTCTCTGACCTTGACAACTTTAAGACTTGTGGACTTCAACTCCCAGAGCTTGGCTGGCTGAGGAATTCTGGAAGTTGGAGTGCAACATGTCTTAAAGTTGCCAAGTTTGGAGAACCCTGATCTAGATCATTCACCCATTTTTTTAACTTCCAAACACAGACTTCCATATTGTCCTCTATAATACTTGCTGGTTTTTTTTAAAAAAAATGCAAATTTTAATTCATTAATTATGATGGTTCTGATTAAAAAAGAGGAATAGCTGAAAGCCACCAAATTCACAATTCAAGACTATTTTGAATTGTCACAGAAAATCAGGCTGTAAATATGTGATCTATTCCTGTAAAGCTTTATTTACAGGGGAAAAAATGTCACTTGAGTAATATAAATACTGAAAAGAAGTCCTGGATCTTAATGCAAATTTAATCTCATGCTTGAATATTTGCAACAAAGTTAGTTTGTGCAGAAAAATATGCTCTCACTTCCTGTAACACCGTTCAACGAACATAGTGGAGTCAAAGAACTCTTGCCATGAAAACAAAATGTCTTTTTAATTTCTTTTTTCTTTAAACAATGTCTTATTGGATATTTCCAACAGGGGACCTTTGTTAACAAATAGACTGAAATAATACAGTATCACAGAAATGCTATAGTAATAATGTATTATAAGAACATAATAATATTACTGAATTGGATAAATTTTAATTCATTAAGATATTTTTATCAGATATGATCTGAGTAGACTTTTTCAGCTGGCTGATCCCAGCAGCCTGGTATTTCTCTCAGGAAATAAAGCAAATTAAGAGATGCCTAGGTGATACAGCCATCAAACAGTAAGTAAAGAAGATGAAACACAGATACAAGCTTACATTCAAGCCTACTGTGGTGTGTGTGTGTGACAATCAAGGTGGCAAGACATAGCTATTTGTCCATTCTGATTGCATCCATAGACTGTAGTTGCACTATTGAGTATAGCCTAGAAGATCCTGCCAGGGAAGAACAGGTGGAAATAACCATGTTTACTGAAATTATTTGCGTTTATTGTAGTCTTACCTAGAACAGGATGAACAACGACTCAGACATTATCACCTCATGAGTAAATTAATGTAATTGGCTTTGAGATTGAGACTGAGATTTATTAGATTTATATGCCGCCCTTCTCCCAAGGACTCAGGGCGTTGTACAACAATTAAAAAAAACACATAATATAAAAGTTTAAAAAAATTAAATGAAATATCCCAAACCCAGTTAAAATTGACAATACATTTTTTTTAAAAAAAATTAAAATTAAAATTAACAGTGATCAATACTTAATTTTATTTTGTTCAGGCCAGGATGGCTTGCTGGGAAAGCCAAGTTTTTGGGCGCGTCGGAAGGACCAGAGGTCGGGGATTATACGAAGCTCTGGGGGCAGCTCATTCCAGAGGGAAGGCGCTCCCACAGAGAAGGCTCTCCCCCTGGGGGTCACTAGCCGACACTGTCTGCCCAACGGCACCCTCAGGAGGCCAACTCTGTGGGATCTCACTGGACGATGGGAGGCTACCGGTGGCAGTAGGTGGTCTCGCAGGTACCCTGGGCCTAAGCCATGGAGCACTTTAAAGGTCATAATTAGTACCTTGAATCGCACCCGGAAGACAACCGGCAACCAGTGCAGGCCTCCTAAAAGGGGTGTAACATGGGAGCACCTTGGTGCCCCCATGATAATCCGTGCAGGCTTTAAGAAGACTTCTACCATTGAGGACTATTCAGAAACCTTATCTGGTCCACAATACAATGACCTGTAAATGTATTGATCCATCATAGTACTGCCATAATACACACTGCTGCTGGTTCTGCACCGGCTATTGATAAGTTTGCAAGTATAGGTTGAGATGTTGGTAGTTACCTTTAAGCCCTAAAATAGCTCACGACCTGGGTATTTCAGATACCAGTTTGTTCACTCCTATAGCCAGAGAGGACTTGCTAAAGCTCCCAGTTAGGGTGGAAATCACATTGTGGGGTGGGGATGCAGCTGATAGCAGATATTCTCTTTTGTATATCTCTCCTATAGGACAGCCCAGCCACACCACCATCACTCCTCCAACAAAGATGGCCTCTTTTCTTTTGACATCCCATAAGCTTGTAAGAACCTAATTCCAAGGAAATGCTTATGGAGCCATCAGTGCCAATATTGGTGTATTAAAGAACCTCTATTGTTTAGTTTCAGCTTTACCTTTTCATTGCTGTTTTATTATATTTTCAATATGTGGAAATCACTTAGTGTCTATCCATCTTGAGACAGGGATACCGTACATTCCTTAAATGCATAAATAAGCTTTTTAAATAAAGTTATTGAACCTCTTCCTCAGCTGATTCATACATGGCTCTCGACATCCAAAAGAAATCACAAAGATATCAAAATGATGACACTTATATAGTGGTGTGTGTGCCTGTGTGTACTGCAGAATTTCCCTTTGCTCCCCTATGGAGACCTATGACAGCCAAAATCTCCAATGGAAAAATAAGAAGAGAAGAAAGAAAAGTTTTATATTAACAAACAGGTCATATTATTCCCTGTTAAACATTAGAGAAAGGTTTGCCTTACCTTGAAAGAGAAACGCTTTGCTGGCGTTATGTAGTCCAGAGACCTGTGTAACTCCGATAGTCATATTGACAAGATCCAATTCTTTGATAATATCAATCTGTAGGCTAGGGTCCATTCCAAGACCTACAACTATGAGATAAAAGATTTGTTTCAGTCTAAGTGCAATAGCTAAAGATACTCTACAATAATGTACAGTGAGGTATGCAAATATGATGCTTAAATCAGCACTTGAACAAATTATTGTTTGATTGATTTGATACCCATCCTATATACCACTTAGCACCTTGATTTATATATCACTTCATATACAGCCCTTTACAGCCCTCTCTAAGCAGTTTACAAATTATTGGCCCAAACAATCTGGGTCGTCATTTTACCGACCTCTGAAAAATGAAAGGCTGAGTAACCTTGAGCCAATTAGGATTGAACTTCTGGTAGTAGGCGGAGTTATCCTGTCATACTTCAACCTTTACTTATAAAGTGTATTTGCCACCCATCTCATATCCACCAACTCTGGGCTGCTTACAACATAGGAAACATTGAAAAACATTACAATCATCCATCATAAAAAAGTATAGTAGATTAAAAAATTAACAGATAAAATCTGGATGCAAAATGGCAAAGAGGGAAGCCTGACATAAGGGAGAGTGAGGACGGGAGAGAGTGGGGGGGTTAATTAATCAACTGAATTAATCAACCAGCTCCAGTATGAAGCTCCCACATTGGGTGCCTAAGCCCTCTGACAGAGCCACATCTTAAAGTTCTTATGAAACATTAAGAAAGTGAAGCCAATCTCACCTCAGGGAGTGAGATGTTCCAGAGGGCAGGAACCACAAAATGTTGCACTGCCTTAACTGAACCCCATCGTTCAGAACAGTTATGAACTATAATCCACAATAAATTATCATTATTAATGCAGCAACAGGACATATTAGCTCTGCAAATGAATATATTTTTAAGAACCAGAGAGATAAAAGATAAAACATAGTGGATGAAAAACATTGTAATTTCTTGGCCAAGCAAGGGTGCCTAATAGTTGCATGGTAAGCGTGTGTCAGATTATAAGCCACACTTTTTCTTTTAACAGGTTTGTTCTAGGTTTTTGAATATGATTTAGAATGTAATTTGGATGCATTTACAGTTTCCACTAGAAGGAAAAAGGTTTTACATTTGGAATTATTGGGAGCACAGAGTCAGGATAATTATTCCCCTGAGAAACTTGGAAAGCTCAGCTGTTGGATTCCCACTAGCTGAGACTAACCTACTGACACAAAGCCAAATTTGCATTTTCTAGGTTCCAGGTTTCCAGGCTGTCAACCCAATATTGTTATAAAAAGCCCCCTCTTAGGCAAGGGCCCATTTACCTTAAGGCAACTTTGCATGGAAATGACTTCTAAACAGGTACAAAGCATGCATGCACAATGGTTTTATACCGACTCGGCACAAAAGAGACTTGCCAGCCTGCAGTTGCTTAAAGAAACAACTGTGAGCTGCCTAAAGGCTGCAAACATCTGCACCACAACAAGGATTCCAAGCTTTTCACAGTCCAGCAGGCAGTCGGCATTGTCAAAACTGACACGCCTCATGTGTCCACCCGCAAGATCCTCACATGCTCTGGCACATATGCTCCACTGTCACAAATAAGGAAGATGTCTCCTCAAGAATATTATTTTGTTCATACAGTTCTGAGTTCTGGTTCATCTATTTTAGAATTTCTAGTACTGTAATGGTCTGTGTGAGACAAAAACAAGCCAACAGCCAGAGCACCCACAGGGGAAATGATGACAAGAGGGGGCTATGTCAAAATCTGAAAGATCGCAGCTTCACAGTCCAAACCTGCCCCTTTTATACATATGTTCAATATTGCATAGTTTACAAAGGCAACCAGGCTTTTATGCTCACTATTTGACACATTTTTATCTCCTTCCTAGGAACACCCGTGTCAATACCTTTGTCATTTCTGACAAAAGCAGGTTTGCAACTTGACTTTTATTCCTCGCAAAATAAAATATGATTACTGTCTACCATTGTTATTTTTCTTTCCTTTTTTGACTAAATCTCTTAAAAACACTTAATATAGACAATGTAATTCCAAAGTAAGTGAAGGACGCCCTCAGTCGAATAAACTAATAAGGGGAGGAGTATCTATTAAGGCTATATGTCTGTTAAATGGCAAAAAAAATTTAAGCCCCCCCAAATATTTAAAGCATGTGCCCCTCCTGTTATTCCGTGGAGCCCCCTGTAGCACTACTCCTCATACATGGCTTAATAATCCACATTAAATCATACAAGATTCTGAATTAATTGATCCCATTCCTAAATTGATTCCTCAATTTAGTGGACCTCAGTTTTAGCATATTTCAGATTTAATGGACAAAATCTGTGGTATATAAATGTTGCCTGACTGTTCATTATTATATTAGGACTTCTTTTTTCAGTAATAATTTTTCAGAAAATGTTTTTTTCTATTTCTTTATCTACAATAAAGAATGGCATTTAGGAGGTATAAATACAGCTGTTAAATAAGGAATGGGATTTCAGTCATTGCACTTGTAGCATACATTGATCAAGTCATGGTTTAGTCATTGAAACCAATTTTCCAAGTTTCACACTCCTTTGCTTGCAGTAATTAAACAAAATGCTTAGGTAGGAAGGCAGGTTTACTCATACACATCTTTGCTGTACTTCAAGGTCCTCCTCCATTACCTCAGAATTGACGATTGAGCCACAGTTCTACGCTTACCACATAGATCAGGCTTGCAGCATTAATTTGTCTAAATCATCTCTAATATAACAGCTGCCTGTGAAATCTCATCATCCACTTCAAGAGTGGAGAGCCAGCAGTAGGTCTTTGGGACTCAAAAGTGAAGCATTGTGTCCGTAAAGAATCTGCTGGAAAGAGTTGCACAAGGAGAAGGTGGTGATTTCACTGCTGTTCAAGTGTTTTGGGAGCTCAAAAATCCATTTAACTGACAGCCTTAACAGCTACCCTTCCCTCAGTTCTCTTAAATTGAGGGTTTACTCTATGCTGTACTCAATGTTTCAAAATATCATTTCCCTGCAAATTATGTACACCCCACAAACCCCTACATTGGAAAGCTTCATCCACATGCTTTGTGGCTTGAAAATAATTCGAACTGAAAGCATCTATAGGAAACAAGCTGCAAAACTAAGGAGTAAGCTTTCTTTACTCCTGTTTTTTTTTTAATTTTGAATGGAAAAAACAACCGAGAAGCAAGAGTCACATTCATTTAACTTCTTAAAGTTAAATGGATGATTTAACTTTGGATGATACCTTGAAAAAAAAGTTGGACTGGTTGAACAAGCAGCAGACTGCACAGTCCAGAGCATTTCTTCAAATCCTTTTAAAAATAAAACGTTCTAATAAAAATATTCTCTGTTTTCTGTCACCCAGACTTACTCTATGTTTTAATTTTTTTTTTAAAGTGAATTTTCTCTTTCCTTCTCTTTCTAAACTTACATTAAGGGCATAAAAAAATCTGAGATTGCCTTTAAGAGGCAAATAATGTAGCTTGATATGTAAAACTATAGCGAGCAATAGCAGTTAGACTTATATACCACTTCATAGGGCTTTCAGCCCTCTCTAAGTGGTTTACAGAGTCAGCATATCGCCCTCAGAGTCTGGGTCCTCATTTCACCCACCTCGGAAGGATGGAAGGCTGAGTCAACCTTGAGCCGGTGAGATTTGAACCGCTGAACTGCAGATAGCAGTCAGCTGAAGTGGCCTGCAGTACTGCACTCTAACCACTGCTCCACCTCGGCTCTTCAGTAAAACTGACTTTAACCCCTGGGAAACGTTGATTACTTTAGCTGGTCCAGGATCAGCTCTAGGCTAGGCCACATCAAGGCTCTATGACAGGGGAGTCAAACTTGATTTCATTGAGGACCGCATTGTGTTTGACTTCGGGAGGCGGCGGCATGGCCAGGATAGGCATGGCCAGCTTGATGTCACTCATGTTGGGGGTACCCGCAGCCTTTCCAAGTTTGGTTTTCGCTGACAGAGGCACTGTGGGCCAGTCCTTCACTGTTTCCAGGGAGACCCCACGGGCCAGATCTAAGCATCCCACGGGCTCCCTCCCAAGGTTGATTTTCATTGGCAGTGGCACCATGGGCCAGTCCTTCACTGTTTCCAGGATGGCCCCAAGGGCTAGATCTAAGCATCCCACAGCTGGATCCAGCCCAAGGGCTTTGAGTTTGACACTCCTGCTCTTTGACTTGGGGGGCATTAATTTGTAATGAATAGATGAATTTTTCAAGATGAGAGCAAGGAACTCTTCTCGACGGGTACCCTCTCCCATCCCAATTCTCTCATGCGCGCCTCCTCACCCTGTCTGCAGCTGAAAATCATAAGTTTAAAACTCAAAAACGTGAAAGAAAGAAACAAGAGGGCACACTTTGAAATTCCTAACAAAATCAGACGATGAGTCAAACTATAGGGGGGCGCCAGTATATGATTTTGCTTAGCGTGCCTAATTATCTAGAGCTGACTCTGTGCAAGTTATAAGTGTGATTAATAAGTTAATCTGCTCAAACCTATTTAGTTTGACATGAAGGAACATCTATATTGGCATCTCTTACTTCTCCTCCTGGGAAGCTAAAAGAAGTCTAAAGTTTTCATTTTTGTTTAAGTAACAGGTTTTTGGGCTGTCTGGGACAGAAGACTGTAAAATAAGAATGAATGGAATACTTAAGCATAAATTAACATAAAATCAGTTGTGACTATCTGTAATTTCAAGGCTAGACAACATGCCAAACTTCAATAAATGAAAAGCAGAAATTACCGACCTCCTTTTTTTCTTTCATGAGTGAGTAGCATTCAGAAGACTCATTGCTATACATTCGCGCTACACTAAATTGTGATTTAGCTTTTCCATGATCACGCAATTCACATTTCTGCCTCTATTCGTGAGCTACACTCTATCATCTGTGAAGCTTGCCTGAGTTGCCCTAATTATAGGATATGTGGTTAATATTATTTCAGCATTGAAGCAAAAATATTCCTCCGAAGTTAAAATAAAACAGTGGGTGTTTATGTTCTTAAAGCAGCATGAAAGATGTTTTACATCTGTTTACACAACTACAAAAATTCGGAAATAATTCAGAAAAGGTCTTTCAAAATTCAGAGCAATGCCAATGCAGCGTCTCTCTGTTACTCTTAAAAATAGCCACATCTTTTTCCTAAAATATTTCCTAATATTTCCTAATATAATATTTGCACTCTGCAGCTACCGATGCTCCATTTGATCTCCTGAATGCTCTAAAGGATTTTTAGTTTTATTTTTAGTCAAATATGAAGCGTTGTACAGACTGGCTATTTAAGGGGGAAGGGAAAGATAATGGATAGTCTCAAATAGAGTCTCAAAGTCTCAATTACTTTGCTGGTGAGTAAACATCTTAGTAGGGGTCATATAGGTTCAACTAGGTCAGAGGAAGGTAACTTAGGGTTCAAAGATCATATTGAACACTCCTTGGGAAGCTGAGAGGTTGCAGTGTGACAGGAGCTAGTTACTTATGTATTTATCAATCATATTTTAAAAAACGTCCATCTCCTTCATAAATCAACTCAGGGTGGTGTGCACATAGACATAAAACATAAAAGCTACACATAAACATAATAAAAACCAATTATAAACAGCAATAAAATAGTATATAGATGTATACAATTTTATTATACAAATGGGCAGGGTTTGGAAGGTTTTGAAACCCAACGAAGAAAGAAAATGTGTGAAGAACACACACTTTACATGGTTTTGGGGAAAAGAAAGGGAAAGATGAGATTCAATAGATTAAAGCTATAAAATATAGTTTGGAAAATTCACATTTTCTGATATTAATCATCCACTCAAAATGTTTGTGGGATTTATGAACCTTATGTGGTTAAATCATCATCTCTAAAAGGCAGGTGCCTCAAAATCTGTGCATGAGGAAATGTTAAAGACTTCTCTCAAAGGTGGTTTTTCAAAAGGCAACTGGACTATTTATTTGAGGAAGAAGACGACGTTTCACTTCTCATCCAAAAACTTCTTGGATAAGAAGCGAAATATCTTCTTCCTCCTCAAAGAAAAAAACCCAGCCTAGTTGCCTTCTGAAAAACCACCTTTGAGATAACCATGACCTGGATTACTGAGAATCTCCATAGACGTGGAAGTCTTCACTTACTGATCTCATTCATAAATCAAAGAAAGAGTTGTTCCAAAGCCATGTGGGAAATCCAAACTGCTCTTCTCCATGCCACCAAACTTCATAATAAAATATTTAATAATTTGTCCTCCTTTAAGAGACCCCAAATCTACAGGCTAATAAAAGGAAACTGGAATATGCCCACTCTGCCCAAATGAACCAAGGAGAAAGAAATAAACAAGAGGGATTTTTTTAAAGAATACTTGGATGTATGCGAAAATAAAGGGTGGGGACAGTACAGTCGTATTTTATTAAGTGCTATAAAAAAGTGGCAGGATGAGGGATCAAATGCCTAACTTTAGACCTTCCTTCCCTCTTTCTTTCCTTCCCTTTACTTCCCCGTAGTCAATCTTGATTCCTGCTGATTGCATGATCAGATCCTCACGGCTTTTCTTAGAAATATTTTTCAGAAATATTTCTCCTTCAGGCTAAGAGAATTTCAGAAGTTAACTGTATGTTGTAAAAGAGACAACAATATGGAAAATAGTCCTTCAAAGTTGTAAAGAGATTAAATTATATGAATAGAGTTGAATTACTCCGCATCTACAATCTCCGCATCTACAATCTCTGACTGTAGAATTAAGTACATCTAGACAAGAACAATTCTGAGCCAAGTAGATTTTCATGTGTAGGTTAGGAGGAAATGTCTACTATCCAGAATATAATGTGGGGTCTCAGGAATTGTTTAGCTCAATACTTTACTAATTAGGGAAATGACAGCATGATGGAACTGCAGTCATCCTCCCCAGAGAGAATACTGAATCGGCAGCATTCAAAATCACCACAACTATGCTATGTTTGTGATGCCAACATGGTAAGATATTTAAATGTAACTCCAGTCACAGTCTCCCAATTGTAGTATCCACTGCTGAAAATCTCTAGGTAACATCATTTTCTTCCGACAGTCAATGAAGCTTACTTTCCATTGAATTAACAGTAAGAGAGGACAATTTCCAGTTTGCAAAATCTGAGGAAATAATCAAGCTGTAAGGGATATTATTGGGAAATGGAAGACAATTCCAACCATTTAAAAAGAAATCTCAAGAGGTTTCTATAAGATCTGTTTTGTAATTACCATTCAATATGCAAATGCACTAAAGTGGGAACACTCAGTGCTTTAACTATTGCCTATATATCTCCCTAGATAAAGTTTCATCCGCATCAAGAAAATTATAACATTTAAAAGAACTATGTCAAGTCTATAAAATTATAGGAATACAATCAGGACTCTGTGATTTTGTCCAATTAAAAAGAGCGACCTTAGCCAACTCAAGATTAAGCTTTTTGACTGAACATGAATACTGTACTCCAGAACTTTCTATCAGTCCTCTTCTGCTGGCTTTTGATACTATGGTGTGTGTCTGTGTGTGTGCTTGTGTCTATATACATGCAAATAAGCAATTTGGACAGTGGGGTTAAAGTAATCATAAAATCCTAGAATATAAGGTTTGGAAATGACCTATGAGAGCATCTAGTCCAATCCCTAGATGATTGTGTTGATTAATAATTAATCAACCCAACGCTGCAGCTTCAGTTGTATGGCCACATCTGCTTTCTTCCCTGAAGCTTTAAAATCTCCTATCAAATCTTAAGTAGAAACATATATGGCTATTTCATCTGCATCCAGTAGAATAAATAGATGACTGAATTCATTTTGCTTCTTATAAATCAAAAGAATCAGTTAAATGGAAAATCATTTGCTCTAAAAATTGCAGAGATAAGATCCTAAGAGTCCATATCCTGACTTTTTCTTTCTCGTTCAATCTGATTAATCTAATTTTGCAAAAAATAAAAAATAAAATAGAAGACTTTGACTAATTCATGGTCAAAGCATTAGAAGTTATCATAAGACTGAGCCAGATAATTCCTTATATCGACAAGAAGCAAAGCCAGAAAATAACCTATTTGTATCGTATGCCTTAGACATGCATTATCTTAATATCTTTTAACAACCATTCCCTGACATGGAACATGACTGTCACAAAAGTGTTTTGGCTCAATTTATACATGCATTTATATCTTTAAACTGTAGGTCAGATTTCAAATATAGCATATAAAACCTGTTAAGACTCATTTTGGTGTAAATACACTAAAATTCCCTATTCTTTGGCAAAATACACTCCTGAGCAGTTTGATGAAACTTCTTTCCAAATTTAGTTCCTCTTGTAGGGTTCAAAAGCACCATTTCTTATGAATGAGAAATATTTTATCTAGCTAGACCAGTCAAGCAACATTTCCATGCAGTCCTCAGAATTAGGACCTGATTGCTAATTAGGTCCAATTTGCAAAACTCAGGAACAAGTTGAAGGGGTGATTTATTCATCAAAGGACGTACAATTCATTGCCAGTGAAGCATTGCTATTGGTGTCCCTTTAGTTCACTTCACCAAAATGAATAGCAGTTGCAACTGAGTTTAGACCGAAAAAAATGTTTTTCTGACACAGTCCCGCTTCTTAAATACTTTTAATGTTTAACAGTTTTGCAATCTTTCACTTTTCACTATAAAAAGTTCCCCACGTCAATCATTTGAAAAGCAATGAAAGCTACCCAAGATCATAGTTTTCCTTTGCAGTGATTTGAATACAGGTGTAAATATGAATAATACATACTTGACCATAGAAATCTTAAGTATAGAGGGATATAAAATAATTGCTCCTCTAGTTCTATAGCTTGGGGTATAAAATATAATATACATTTCTACTATATAAGAGCTAAATTATAGTTGCTAAAGATGTTGTGCTCTGCAGTACACACCGGTAAGAGTACCAGCCTGTTCCTTAAAAAGTGCTTTATTCTAGAATATAAAAGCAGTTATATTGAACACATCTTAGTAAGTACCATAGCCTATAGAGCTACACTGTAGATTCAGAAGCAATAATATAATGTGTGAAGGAACTCTCTAAATACACGTCCCTCAAAAATCACCTAGAGCTAAATTAAGAATCCTTTTAAGAAAAAAAATCCAAATATAAACAAGCATAAAGGTTAAAAACAAAGCACTAGCACACATTTTTTTCACTAAGCAGCAAGGCTGTTGATGTTGGCTGATTTGTTTCAGTTAATTTGCACATGTGAAAGCCATATTGCTCCAGAGCATAAAAACTAAAATGAGAGTAGTTTAATTACTGGAAGCTGCAAAAATTTGGGGATAGACACAATTATAGCAACACCTGTGTGCCCATTCTTTACTTTGATCTGCATCCTGTTGCCCCAAAAAGCAGCCAGTTCTTTACAGTTAGCTGAGACTCTTTTTCTTTGTAATGTATTTGTTTACATTCCCAGCCATATCTTCTATGCCCTAGAAGACAATCAGGTAAAAAAAAAAAAAGTTCATCCATAATAAGACACTTGGGGTGGGATCAGAGAAGAAAGAATATAGTGATTTTATGCCTTAGAGAACTCGACCCAAGTAAATATTTCAGTGGGCAGCACTGAGGAAATAAATGTTCCTGTAAAGGACTCAGGAAATTTCTTCCTTTGATCTTGGTTAAAACAACTTGGCCAAAAGCAAGGGAAGAGTTTTTCTGTTTCTTCTTCCATTTGCTCTCTGTCAAGTGAAGGATGGGGGGTATCCCCCTCACCACCAAGTTGCCTTTTCATCTTCTGTATAAATTAAAAAAACCAAGCAGAAAACTGGGAGAAGCATCCCTAAACTTTGGATTATTTTTTGGATGAAACAATGGGCTGCTTTGGAGAGCACAAAATAAAAGCCAATGGAAGATCGTCATCTCCCTTTCCGCCCCCTCCTCCCCACGTCTCCAACGGAAGCTAAGGGGGTGAAAATAGTGTAAAACCAAGTGTCAGATTTGCGCTACTGAGTCAGCCTGCTTGTCAAACCACACCGTTCCCTCAAGCTTCAGCACCAGATTTCCTCGAGGGATGGGCGTGAATCTCCGCCCCCCAACATCTCGCAAGGCCATTTGAATGGAGGGCCATCCCCGCATCCGATTCCCAGATCTCAGCTGGTCTTGTATCTGTGCGATCTCCACCCACCCCCATCCACCCCCGCCTCCCCTTCCACAGATCTCCCCCTCCTCCCGAAACAGCCCTCTTCTTTCAGAAGGATGAGGAGGCAGCTGCTTGTTAGCGGCTGAGCGAAGACAATAAAAGAGTGTCAGCCCCGTGCAAAGAAACGAGCACTTTGCTTCTTCCTCGGCATAACCTTCCCTTAAATGTTCGGGATGTGGATGGGACGCTCCCTTTGCTTTTGACCCTCTCGGAGGATCTGATTTACCACTGACAGGCAATCTTCACCTGCTGGCCCCGGCGGCAGTTGGGATAGCAAGAGAGGAAGATCAACCACTCCACGGTTGCCGCTGGCCTGGTGCCTCTTAGCAAAAGACTAGGTCATTAAAAGAATGGATGGATGAATGAATGGATAAATGAATGAATGAATGAAGGAGGGAAGGAAGGAAGGAAGGAAGGAAGGAAGGAAGGAAGGAAGGAAGGAAGGAAGGAAGGAAGGAAGGAAGGAAATAAAAGCCCGGAATTTGGATGGGGGAGAACAGGGACCATGTGGCAGATCGAAGATGATTTGCATCCAAGCACGCACTGCCTTCCCCAACCGGCTATCCTTTCTCGCGTGTTCCCCGCGCGGGAGCTTCCTCACGCCGTTGTACTGGGGTGGGGTTTTGCCCGGTCCTCCGAGAGCAAATGCCATTACGAGGCAAAGTTTCCGAGTTCCGCCTGGCAAGGACTAGACCCCGCAGGGGCTCCGGGGCGGCGCGCCGAGTCCCCTCCGAAGCCACTCCGCGCGATTCTTCGGCCGCTCTTGGCAGCCCCTTCTTTTTCGGTTCCCCATCCCCACTGACCACACCGCCACTTTTCAAAAGAGAGATTAAGCCTCCGGCAGTTTATGTTTTTTTTGGGGGGGGGGGGTATTTTTTTATTTTTCAAATATAAACGCTCCACCCCTTCCCCCCCCCGATCCCTTCCGCTACCATCACTAACACGCAGCCCCCACGTTGCCTCGCGAACTCGCAGGGGAGCGCAAACGCGGTTCCACGACCCTACTTTGTAGAGAAAGCGAGGAGGGGGGTGGGAAGGAAGGCAGAGCGAAAGAAAAGAAAGGAGGTGAGTGGAACCTCCCTGCCGTGTACCGGCTACCTATTGTCTTTGCATTTAGAGAGCCCGATTCCTACTCTTAGGAGGATTTTCCCCCCCTGGAACAGCCTCCCCGGCGGTACCAAGACGCCTCTTTGCGAAGCTTTTCTCCCATTCCGGTCCTCACTCACCACCATCCCCATCTCCGTCGCGTGCGAAGCCGGGGCGGAGATTCCCCCCTCCCCGAACCCACTCCTTTCCCGGCTCTTACCTGTTCTGGCCGCTGCCAGGCAAACCCAAACGCCTACCATGACATCCATCGGTGCTGATCGCGCTGTATTCTCCGAGGAGACCCCGCAAGGCAAAGCCTGGCTCTAGTTCTCTTCCGAGCATCAGAGCCTTCAAACTTACAGCGCTTGTTTGGCCGCTGCTCGGAGCAGGAGCAGCAGCAGCCGAGAGAAAGAGAGAGAGAGAGAGAGCAGCGAGACAGCAGTGCAAGCACTAGCATCGGTCAGACCTGCTACCCTGGAAGAGCCCACGTGCTTTCCGTGGGGATGATGCCCGGCTCAGACGGCCCTTTCCCGTGGGGCTCCGCAAGCTCACGCCCAGTTTTGACGTTCAATCTTTGTTCGGCTCCGTCGCGTCGACGCCCCTGCCGCCTTCAGTTGCTTCGGCTTGCCGGGGAGGAGAGGCGGACCCGCCAGCTCGCCGGTTGGGTGCGGGATTTCCCCCCTCCCCTCTTGGATCTTAATGGATCGGTCTAAACCACCCCCGCCCGCCCCCGCCCCAAAGAGGGAGGTAAAAGCATCTCGGAAAGAACTGAGCAAGTGAACGGGAAAGGAGGCTGTTATCCAAGCATCTGACCAACTTGTCGCTGCCCTCCCCCTGAGTGATAAGGAGGCTGAGTTATCAGGAGGAGAGGAGAGAGCGGAGTGCTAAAGACGCCTTTTTCTTGGGCCACGGTGATTGGTGATGATCCCTCTTTGGGGATACCCTCTATACCCTGGGAACGAGGCTCTGGGGCAAGAGAGAAAGACGCCTGTCCTTCACCTGGTTTTCCCTAACCTGTAAGGTGCCTTCCTTGTTATTTCATACCCATAGCTATTTAAAGACCGGGCTCTCAAGCAAGTCCCCAGCATGGAGGAGCGGGCTTCAGCATGCCCACTCCTGCCCAAGTAGCAAGGTAGGGCTGCCCTGGGATAACTCACTCCCTTGGCCCCACCCAAGAAAGCTTCCATATGCTGAAATGATCTGATGCCCATTCTGAAAATCAGCGGGAGCAGAAATTCCTGGGTCAGGTTTATCCTATAGTGCAAGAGAGGTGCAGCATGTCTGAGCTCTTGATCTGAACCCAAAACTCTGAGGAACCCAGCATAGGATTCTCTAGAACATTAGGTTACTTCAGGACAAGCTGAAGTAACCTAATGGCCAGCTTCAGGACAAGCTGGCCATGTCTCGCAAATGCAATCACACTTCTTTTTTTAATGATTCGTGGTAGATCAAGAAGATGCAATAGTGAATAAGAAGGATAATTTGTCAGATTAGTAATTAGCTAGGATGTGAGGATCTTCCCTGAGACTTTTATCACATTAGTTGATTCATCACAAGAACTGTTATGGGATATGACAGTCAGGTCTTTCCTAGTTTTCAAATTCTTAAGGAGTTTGGGGTTTAAAAATAAAATGGCTTATATTCAAATTGTGCACCACGGTTTTCCTTTCAATAATTGGCTTGGCAACCCCAACTAAAACTGACACATCACTCCAATGCAAGAAGACAATAAGTGCAATAAGTTACATATATTTTTTTAAAAAGAGAGAACTATATCAAGGACCATGAAAATCCAAGCTACAAGTAGGGCATAACAGAAGTTCATGAATATATTAAAATCATTGTCCATGACTCTGGCAATTTTTTTTAGAAACCAGAAGGTGAAACTATGCTGACTAAAATGTGTTAAACATTTCCTGGAGGTTTCCCAGCTAATTCTGTTAGTTCTAATGCATTTCTGGTTTTAGAGGAATTCGTTATTTTTTTCGAGGCTGGATTTTATTTTAAGAATTTTGATGCAGCCATTCAACGGCAACAACACTTCCAGGAGGCTTTTAATTTTTAATGTTTTAAATTATTAGTTTAGTGATTAAAACAGCAGAGGAAAAATTCAGAGTAGGTCACAAAACAGAAAAGAAAAAAAAAGTCATAGTTGAAATAGGCTTCCAGTTAGTGAAAATATATTGGGAATGACCTACTAAGCTCAACTTCCTGCAGAGAAAACAGGTGCTAAAAAGAGCACGGAGTCTTACCAACATGTAAGACATGTGACCTCAAGAGAGGGTGTGCATTGGAAGTCAAGATAAAGCCATTTGCATTTGGCCTACCCAACCTGATTTTTGGTAAGATCAGGTTGTTTGGAAGATACTTTCAAAGGAAGTACTCAACCAAGGCACCCATTTTAAGCTTCTTGTGTGCTTCGTTTCCCCAATATTTTGGACACTCCCAATTCCTATCTCTGCTTAGAATTGCCTTATCAAATGCTCTAGAGTCAAAAGTTGCATTCATTTGAATGTCTCATGAATGGTCTATTCCAGGGGGTCAGCAGCCCGTGGCTCTGAAGCCACATGTGGCTCTTTCATCCCTCTGCTGCAGCTCCCTCTCGCTGCTCCACAATTTGATAGGGTTTTCAGTTAGGACAGGTAGAGGAGGAGACTCTATGGTGGGGGAACTGGACTTTTGGTTGGCTCCAGAATTGAACCGGGGACTTCCAGTTAGGACCTTTGTGGCTCTTTGAGTATTTAAGGTTGCTGACCCTGCTCTTTTCCAAACAGTGACAACTCTCTTCCTGTATAACATGGGCAACTGTCAAATGTTTTCTAATTTGCATTTTACCAGGACTAACTGCAGCAGCCGCCATGTGATAATCTCTTAAGATTTATCTGTGGTGGATCCAGAGACATCATGCTAAGATAAAAGAAAAACCAAAATAATTTGTATCATAGGAAGATGCCATGTAACAGATCAAGCCATTTATTTCTGCCACATAATATAATTGCTGACTGGAAGTTACTCTCCAGCATCAGAGCCTTTTTAAAGTTATCCAAAATGAAATCTGGAATATGAGTTCAAACATTGAGCTACAGAAGGTCTATCAATTGTGGTTTGCAGAAATCTAGAGACCCACTACATGGCATGAAAGTCTAATTTTGCTGCCATCTAGTAGCCATCTGGATTTTTTAAATATAAAAGTACTAAGCTACATTCTTCCCCTGCTCAATATCAGATCAGGCCATTGGACTGTATCTCAGTAAGCTCAAGCCAAGGACCATGGAACCTTTTAAATTTAAAATGCATATATTACCAATGAGTTATAGCCTTTCACTTAAATAAGGTAAAATGTTTTTTTTTTCTTTAATTAAATGGATTTCTAAATCAACCAATAACCAGACCTCTCTCGGCAGTCAAAATGTTTAATCAAAAATAATATAGCTTGTGTAGAAAAATTAATCTGATTGTGTTGATATTAATGACAAGCCCACTATTCAGTATTGGAATATTGGACTAGATTCAAATCCTCATTATATAGCAGAATTATGCAGCATTCTGATTCAGGACTTAATGGAGAAAGATAGCACTAAGCACATAGATTTACTATGTATACCACTTCACAATGCTTTACAGCTCTCTCTAAATGGTTTACACAGTCAGTTTATGGCCCTGAACAATCTGGGTCCTGGTTTTAACCGACCTGGGGAAGGATGCAAAGCTGAGTCAACCTTGAGCCGATGAGAATCAAACTGTTGAACTACAGGCAGCTGGCAGGCAGCAGAAGTAGCCTACAATACTGTATTCTAACCACTGCACCATTGAAAAATGCTTTGGAATGCACTCACAAAGTACAGGTTGCCCATATTAAGAGACCATTCACAATTGCATAATTGAAAAGTAATTTTGCAACCAATCCTCTATTTATTACCTTTGCAGGTTTGTGAGGCAAAAGAAAGTTGATGTAAGATCATTAAGAGTTGTAGTTTCACCTAGTAATCACTTCATTTAATGGTAGAGTTGTGTCTATGCAGAATCTCAGTCATCCAGGTCACAGTTGTCCCAAAGGTGCTTTTTTCCAGAGTCAATTGGACTTTTTTGTTTTTCCTTGAAGAGGTTTCACTTCTCATCCAAGAAGGTTCTTCAGTTCTAGAAGAAGCTTCTTGAATAAGTAGCAAAGCGTCTTCAAGCAAAAAACAAAGCCTCATTGGCTATCTGCATCTGTTGGCAATTTCTTAAAGGTGCAGCATCTTTCATTGGAATTATGACTTTCTTTCACTGCTGTGTGGTCTCAGGAAAAGATGGCCAACTCTATGGGCCTATTTCAGTATTATTGGCTATATTTCCTCATAGGAAAAAGCCAAGTAGATTGTCTTAAGTTGTTTGTAGGAAAAGAGGGTTTTAGCATGTTACAGATATGCCTGTGCTGTATAATAGGCCTGCTAAGATAAAAGAGAAAATCTCCAAAACTAGCTGTTGCTAAGATAAGGAATATTTGAAGGAATCATATATACTGTATGTTAGTTTTGTTTTCCTTTTTTCTTCTCTTTTTTTTTGGCTTGAGTAACATTTTTAACTTCTTGCTGTCACTAGTCATTTCAGCGTAGGTCACCTTCATGCTGCCTGTGAATCCCTCTCAGTTGTTGTTCCTGGCAAAAAGAATCCTATATATTTCAGACGGATATCTTCATCTGTGACTCATCAACCTGTTATTTGTCTTCTTTATGATTGTACATGATTCACTGAAGGGGGGGAGTG
This sequence comes from Thamnophis sirtalis, assembly GCF_051295495.1. Lineage (NCBI taxonomy): Eukaryota > Metazoa > Chordata > Lepidosauria > Squamata > Natricidae > Thamnophis > Thamnophis sirtalis. The sequence continues at coordinate 94,034,137 of NW_028261381.1, forward strand.
GGTCCATTAAAACAAGCGCTAGATAATCCCATGCGGTGTTTAACCCTTGCTGAATGGCATTGAAGAAAGAATATGAGATAACAATTGTACATTGCTTTATTCTTACACTGAAAAATACAATTAATACATTTCAATGTTTATTTAATCACCTAAAATCAGATAATATATGTGTTTGTTAAAATGGGAAAAATTGGATCCATTGGATATGGACATTCTTTGGGATTAATTAAATTTTCCACCACAAGCATTGTTAACCAGATTTCACTTAATCAGATGAGGTGCCTGATTAGAATATTACATGTTATTAGAATTAGTATGATTAAGATATTACCATGACTTACTGATTTCTCCCCTCATCATTTTTAAACCAACACAATCTATTTATATTCCATACAATATATGTAACATGTATGGATCTTACTGAGAAGGTGCATAGATTTGTTTCTGATTGCCTGTGGTAAATAAAGATTGGTACAGTAGGAAGTCTTAAAATATTTTTTGTACTCTTCTCTTGTTTTAGTTGCTGGCTTTACACAATTGATATTTGTTTCGAGATTCAAGATCTTCACATTTCTCTTTACCTAAGTGTGCTGAATAGTTGTGGATGTCCTTTAATAAAATATGGGATAAGACTATTTGAGGAAGTGCCTCTCCCTGGTTACATCCAGGGTTGGGATTCTACCAATTCAGACAGGTTCAGGAGAACTGGTAGCTCCGAAGATCAGCTGGGAGTGAACCGGTTCACTCCCACTTGCAAGTCAGCCCACCCGCCCGCCCCTTGCTTTACCTATCTTTATCTTCTCAGCCAAGTCATGCAGCAGAGTGAGTTGCCGTTCCTCAGATGTTTTCCTTCCCAAGCAGTAATCTGGAATATAAACCTTCTCTAAGGCTTATATTCGCATGCACGCATAGCGAACCGGTTGTTAAACCAGTAGGATCCCCCCCCCTGGTTGCATCTACCTGTACCATTAGGTCCAGCAGGAGAGGCCTTCTCTGAGCTCTATAAAGGAGTGCCATCTCACAGGGCCCTAGAAGAGAGCCATTTCTGTTGTCATGCCCACCCTTTGGCCATCATCTCCAGAGAGAAATCAGTGTCAGATGACTCCAACCCTACCGATAAGGTCTTAAAGACATGGTTTCATTACTAGGCGTGGGGATTTACCGTATGTGCCTGTGTCTATCAGTGGTTTGGTTGGTTGTGGTTTAAAGTTTTTTATACCTCAGCTGCGGATTGTGTTATATGCTTTTGTGTGTGTGTGTGTGTGTGTGTGTGTGTGTGTTTTATTTGTGCTGATAAATAACTAAAGGGAGACTAGTATAGATCTATTTCAAGCTATTTAGCTCTCATCAGCTAGCCATACCCCTACTGGGATTCAAACCTGTGCTGTATTGCATCTTAGGCAAACGTCTTAGCCATTAAGCCACAGGTCTCCTCCTTATTAGCTGAAGCCAGGGAAGAAGGTATATATTTAGTGTCACAACCCCTGGTAAGCCCCAATTATGGGAGGAAGCTAACTGCCTCCATCATCTGTAAATCGGCTCGTCACAAGAGTCCATCACGACAGAAACCCAATATTTTTATTGTTGCCTTTGTTATATTTGTGTTTTTTTATTATATATATATATATATATATATATATATATATATATATATATATATATATATATATATATATATATATATATATATATATATATATATATATATATATAATTGTTCTTTTTAATATTGCATTTTGTTGTTGTTTTTTAATTGCTGTAATCAGATTCAGGTATTTGATATAGGTGGCTATACCAATCAATCAATGAAAAAAACAAATAAAAACAAAAGCAACTGGAAAATGAACTGAGAATGTGAGACCTGGAAATATTTCAGGAAAGTATCATTCAGATACAAAAGTGATTTCCTAAACGAAGCCAAAATAAGCACTGTCCAATGCAGCACAAAATGTTGTATGCAAATTCTCCAATTTAATAATTTTCCAAGTCATCAGATTTTTTTAAAAAATGGGGCAGAAAATTGAATTATGTCTTTATTTTGAAATCTAGCTCCAAAATTATAGGTGCAAAATAAACACATAGGTGAATTTACTTCATAGGATTAATGCGACTAGCAAGACTTTAATTTATTATACTCTTCTAAAAATCAAAGCATTCATTACTTAGGGGAGGAGAACCAAGTTTATGGTCTCAGTGAGGTTGAGGAAAAACTGAGAAGGGCGAATCTACCACGCAGCAACAAAACACTTTCTAAGTCCAAGATATTGTACCATCTTCTGCTTCATAATTTCCTAGTAGTTCCCTGTACTTTCTATGAGATTTTTGGTAGGTAAAGGTGCAGTCCTATTAACTCTGTGATTTCATTGAATATGTGCTGATATACCCACTCGCTTGTAATTTTACATCTGTGTTGTATCTCAGTACCGGTGGTGTTTCTAATGGGAAAAGTTGCTTTCAAAAAGATAGTATCTTGCTTCTTCTTCCTGACAAATTAAAGATTGTGCTTTCATTTGAGGAGATATCTGGCACTCCTTATCTCTTACCTGCTGGGATCCCATCACAGCAGAATGGTAACATGATTTAGATAAAGGAGCCCACGTGGACAACTGCCAGCACGCCAGGACTGGAAGTTTGAAAGCAAAATAGAGAGAAAAATTACTTTGTGAAAGAATGGATGTGTGGGGGGTTAAGGGTGGACTTAGAGAAACAGGATGAGGCGGGGGGCAAGCAAGCAGGCATTTATTGGCTGAACAATGTCTCCATTCAACTATTAGCCAGAAAAGACATCTGTCAATTTACTTGGGGTTCTCCAATATAGAGACAGGCAACTACCGTATGTGGCAGAACCCTGAATAAATTTGGAAATAGCAAACCTGGCTCCCTATGGATGTGTTTTAAAGTGGCCTCAAAGGGAGTAGAAATGGAATGAATTGTTATTTTGAAAAGACTTCTATAATACGTTCCTTCTTTGCTTGCCATTTACCTCCTCAGTTCCTAGTAAAATACAGGTCCTTGGTTTGAAGCTTCCATTAGAGATTTCTGCTGGAAGAATGTTGGCCTACTTTTCTTCTCTCTTCCTCACTTCAGCACTACTTGAGTTCTTTGGAGATCTTCCAGAACAGCAAAGTGTCATGAGAATATAATAAAAGGAGGAGAAATAAAAGTAGCCTGCATTATTGTCTTTACCTTCTCTAACTGTCTCTTTTTGAGCAAAAATTAGTGGCTATCTTGTGCCAGGAGCCAGAACAAAGCAAATCAATATAGTGTATGCAAGGATGCCGTCTTGTCATGAGTTTAGAATTTGCTGTCTTGATTTGTAGGATAATATATATCTGGGTGAAATGTATGGTGCTTTTTAAAATAAAATTCATATTTCTGGAATTGTTTAAATAGAATAGAAAGGGGAGATGTTTTATGGGTTTAAATGAATGCAACTCATGGGATAAGAATAGTTTTGATAATTTTATATCATCTTTAAAAAGTTAAAGAAATTTTAAATAAAGACTGTAAGAGAAACTAAAGATAATAAAGAATTATAAATACTGAAAAATAAAATAGAAAAGGAAAAAGAAGAAAAAGAGAAGGAGGAAAAGGAATACTATAAAGAAGTGAGTTCCATCTTCTTGACAGTGGTTATGTATTTTTACTTTGTTCTCTCTTCAGGTTATATCATAATGTCCTTCTTTCCATAAGCTACCTTTCAGAACTGTATATGTCACAAAGATATACACATTCTTTTCCTATGATACTATCTTTTGGAGGAAGGCCAAAAGTGCTTTTAAATGTAGAAAGAGACCAAAATGCTGGTGCAATTGGGCACAGATCAAACTGATGGAAGTTGCAGTCTATAAGACACTCCATTGTCTATATCAATCCAATATAAATCTCCCAATTACTTTGTCAATTAGTGGTGGTAGTCCCAATTATATATGCAAGTTATTGCCTAAATATATATTTTATATAGAAAAGCTAGTGCCTAAACCTTTGAAGTTATTCACTTCAGGTGAACTGCATATTAGCTCTGCTGTGTGTTTGTAGGAAGCTGATATGTAATTTGAATTGAGGTTCTGGTTTGGAAATAGAAGGAAATGAATATTATTGCCCTGCTAAAAGTCTCAGTGGATTTATACCTTAACCTATAATTGATATGACATAGTACACAGCCCCTGTTACCTATAGCAAAAAGAAACAACATTTTGAGTTAGTCATGGAGTTCAAATGTAATTTGTGGTTTGGCTCTTAACTTCATAACTGTAATATAATGGAAAGGTTTCCATTTGGTATGCTTAGCCTGATTATTTTTTCTGTGCCATGCTGTGGTCTTCAGATTGAATGTCATTTTTGTCAATTTAGATCTTAGAGATGGTTTGTCAAAAGCATTGGTACATCAACATTTATCAGTGCAAACTCCAGAAATGGATATAATTACTACATAGGTTCTTCTCTTTGCATTACAAATACTAATCTAGGTAGGCACCAATTGTCTTTACCTTTCAGCTAGAAATATTCTTGAAACTTTATATGTAGAGGAGCTGTGGGTTAGATGTATGGATTGTTCAGAATGAAGCCACTTTAAACCCAATAATATTTCGGGAGGGGGGAGATTTAGCTACAGGTTTAAGACTCTTCCATGCAAGTGAATGGGTGTTTCAATTGCTTTACTCAGACCTGAATGTGATCCTGTTTTGACACACTGGCCAATTGAACTGCACATTTTTAGCACAAATCTAAGAATAGTTGTTCAAGCATGAGAACTGCTGAGTTAAATGGGATGTACACTCAAAAAAAAATACCTTTTGCACTCTGGAGTCTCTTTTTGTCTCCCTTAAGGAAATAAATTACCGCAACTTTTTTCCTCTTTTCTTCTACTTCTTTTTAATATTGTGTGTGGTTGGATTAATGTAATAAAGGATTTAAACAAATCCAATATGTTCTTTGTTAAGTAATTAATTATTCCATGTGCTGCAGTGCATTCAAATCATTAAGACTCTAACCACCTAATTAACATTTGCTTCTGCATCTGTGTACCACTTTCTTCCCTTCAAACTACTGAGGAATTTATTTTTGTTATTCGGTGACCACTCATATTTGTTATGCCCAGGAGAGAGAGAGAAATGGAAGAAACATGTTTTGAAACATTGAATACAGTCACAATCATTGCTTTTTTAAACACTAGACGTTTATTTAGATTTCTTTTTTTTTTCCTTTCCTGACCTTATAGATTAGAGGATAAATTCTAATTTGTAACATCAGAATATAATAGCCAAATATATAATACAATAAATTGCATTTGTACACATAATACAAAATTTGAGGTAGGGCCTCAAGGACAATGATATTTTTAATGAATAATGTATAATATATCATTATAGGCGCTATATAAGATATATGTATATATATGATACACATCCTTTGAAACATAAATGCTTTTTATTAGCTTATATGTGGACAAAATATAACTTCCTGATTAGGGTACATATCTTTATCCATAGGCAGCAGTACCCCTATTGAATGCCTGTAAGTATTTATGACATTACGCAAGTAATTAAGAATTAACCTATTCCATGATAGGTCCACAATAAAGTGCCTAAAACTACAATCCTATATACTCTTACTTGGGAATAAGACTCAATAAAGACAGTGAAACTCACTCCTGAGTAAATCGGCATAGGATTGCCCTGTAGAAGACACAAAGTACACTATATACTCTAGGTGATGGACAGCAATATATTCTAGTCAAATATTAATTTTATTCTTAACAATGAAATACACCTATAAGGCAAATGGTTACCTGAAGATGTATTTAAAATATGGTGGGCAAAATCATACTATTGCAAGCAATAAAGTCTAGCCCAGCTTTCACATTTTAAATTCAACCTGTTGAAAATACAACACTTGTCCTCTCTTTCTTTGGTTATTGGCTGCCTCGTGGTAACAGAAAGCAGAAGCCATTATTACCATAAATCCATTCCCCCCCCCTACTCCTTCCTCTTTAGTCAAAGATGGAATGCTACATTCTAGGCCACTATTCAAAGTTTTAGTATATGCAAGAAGTTTAGCTACGGTTTTGGACAATAGAATCATTAGCCAATGTAGAAAGACTTTTGAGGTGGTCAGCATATACCTAGATCCTTGCATCTAAACTCACCACCTATGCTTTTGGCTTATGTTATTTCCTTTCAAATAAGTATGCCTTATATTTTCAAGACATTTAGTAAGGCTGCGACTGCCACACTTTTTTTAAATTGTTAATTAAACAAATTATTGATAATTCATTAAACAATGATTGCCTTCCATGATTTCACTTGATCTTGCACTGCTGGGGTTCCAGTTTTTAACAAGTGTGCCAAGGTAAGTGTAACAGGTACAGCGTTCTATTTCCCAGAAGGAAAACAGCTGGCTAATGTAAAAGGAATCAAAGCAATATATGAAGCTATTTTGTATCCAATCATTGGTCAATCTAGCTCAAAACTGTTTATACCAAGTAGCAGCAGCAATTTACTATGGCTGACGGCAACAGTTACAGTTTTCTCTTGAAAACACTTGCTAGGAACCATCTAACAAATACTAACACTGCACACCTGTTCTTACTTTCATTGGGACCTATGTTGAGTTATGATGTCCCATTCAAGTTACATATTAAAGGACAACAGCAACACCTGGTAGATTAGCCTGTCCTTGCAGCAACGGAACCCCTGCCAAGCTGCAACTCAAAGCACTGGCATTTTTTTCCTCGTTTTTATCAACCTGAAATAGAAAACCTGCAAAAGGTACCATTTAATAAGAAACAAAGAAAAATAGCAACTGCATGAAAACAGCAGTTAACTCTAGCAAGAGATCATTCTGAACTATACAAGGGTGCATATATGCTAAATGGTATGGCACAGCAGTGCAGAGGCTAATCAATGCTAAATGCTATTTTATTGCCACAACTCCTGCCACCCTAATTGATGTGAAAAGCACACCAATCCAATCAATGGTACAGAACATGATAGAACTTGATAGAAAGAATAACTTGATCCAAATTAAACATAAGCCTAGACACATTTCAAATCATTTTGAAATAGATATAAGTTAAAACCACTTTTCTTAAACAAAGTGCCACTGAGTCAAACCAAAACATATTCCACAGGTAACTATAAGGAATTTGAAGGTGGAATATTTTTGCATTGATCTTCATTTTAATATATACATTAAGAAGAGTACATCTGATTCATTAAAAATTGACCTCATATGGTTAGACAAATTTGCCACACAGACAATTTACATTAAATTTCAAGAGTGTTTCTATTCTTTGTAAGATCAACAGTTACAGAAATATTTATGACACTTCTGCAATATGGCTTTTTATTTTACTCTTATTAATTTTTAAAAATTACATTTACTAAAATATTTTATGATGTTCAGGATGTGCTCATAAAATGTATGCATTTGCTACTAGACAATTCAAAGAGCTGTAAAATACACATTATTTCTTTTCAACAAATCAACTTTTGTTGGGCAAATCAGAGGCATACTATATTTGATAAATTTAAAAATGAAATGGTTTTGCTCTTACTGAAAAGGTCACAGTAGCGTAGCCTGATTTTCTTTCTCGTCTTAATTTTCTGATTCTATACCATAGGTGATTCGACTAACTAATAATTAGGCTGTTCGTGTTGAACACCCTCGACTGAAGCTTCAAGTCAAAAGTGGCTTTGCCATCAAATTCAGTGGAAAATTACTACCATTTGAACACCAGGAATAATTTAAAAGCAGTTATTTTTCTCTACACAATAAAATTAGAAACTAATGTTAGCATCAGGTGGTCCATTCCTTGGTCAAGCTAAAACTGCATAGTCTTGGTCCAGATCAGGAAAATGCTGTGTATATTTTAAAATAATTATGTAGATTTTTATGGCATCAAGAGGTAATTTATAAAATGTACAGAAATGGACTGTTCGAAAGACTAGCCTTTAAAATATTATATAGACTAAGTTCTTGTTTGTGAAAAGCACATAGATTCTACATTAAGAAGAATGCAGCTTTTAACATCTTCCCTTTTCAGCATTATTTAATTATTACCAATGTTTCTGTACAAGGGTGACTACACACCAACATATTAACACTTTTTAGGTAATCAGGCGTGCTCTAAAACATGCCATGCATATTTTCCTTTCAAATTCATGCATTATCAACTTACTGAATGAGTCAATTTACAGATAATTGTTTTAAGTAATTTTTTAAAAATGGTTTATCTCCAGTTTGGCTTCATGTTACTGTGGTTTCATTTATGCACAGCAATAAGATAGCAGACATAAACTCCCCTTTCCTAACAGAAATGGAGTCAAATCAACGAATGAAATTATTTGAGACAAATCATTGGCTCATGTACCAGAAAACTATTTCTACAAATTGATAGCCAGAATTTGAATTTATAAGCTAGCCAATTTTCATGGACTCCATTTTTTAGCCTAAAATTTTCAAGAGTTAAAAATTGCATTTGTAGCACCTAACATATGTGCTCATGCTTGGAATATAGTTCTTCAATGTTCTATGATATTGTTGCTTTCTTGACTCCCAGGAAAATATGTTGGTTGCATGGCTATTACTGTCTCATTTTGATTACTGGAACACTAGCATTTACCTCCAGTAAAGTTTGAAATAACATCTAATTGACTGCGCATTGACATATTGTTGGTAGAGGTAGGTTGACATATCATTGGTAGAGGGGGAAATTATATTTAATTGATATTTGCTTGATAACATTTTTACTATTTTATTTTGTAATAGTTTTAAATGTTCTTTCTGAATGTTTTACCAAGTTTAAAATAATGGCAGGAAGATAATTAAGAAATATACAATGTATATTGTATACATTGTCAAATATACAATTTGATTAAAAATATATAAGGTCAGACTGAAAATAAAATATGCTAGTTTCTTCCACTGTTATTTTTTTTAAAAAAATGTAGTAGTTAATTATTCATTTCCATGTGCAACAGATTTTTATTCCCCAGCTACTAATGCCTACAGAAGTTAATTTTCCAGCTTATGTTTATGAAATTTTGTCATGCCAAGAACAAGAGGTATTTCTTGAAAACATAACTTGGACAAGAAATAAATCCCAGAACAAATACAAAATAGCAGTTTCCCACGGAATCATCTGGCAAAAGGGCTCTCAGCACTAAATTTAGGCTGGTAAGTTTGACTTAATGCTTCAAGCTACACAAGGCTCAACGAAGAACCTTAAAGGCACACACAACATGCTGACTATCAACTACCGCAGTGGTTTTCAACCTGTGGTCCATGTACCCCTAGGGGGCACTATGTCATGACAGGGGGCCTGTGAAAGCTTGACGAAATGTTATTATTTAAATCTTGAGTTAAATCTTGGGGGTCTGTGGCCATAGTCCCTGGCCACATAAGATATTTAAGTGAAGAAAAGATTGAGAACCACCGACCATGAACTTTCACACTTCTCCCCTCATTTCATTGGAACCTTTTGGATGAAAATTCCAGCAAATTGTAATATGTAACATAAACGAGAACAGGGTTAATAGATTTTTTTTTAAAAAAAAACTATTTTCTACTCCAACTGATGGCAATTTGTTTAATTGTGCTTCTCCTTGGCGGCTCAATGATTGACAGTCATCCAATAGTGGGAAAGAATTGGCAATGCTATTTGCCCCATGAAAAAGAAAGTTCAGCAAAAGGATTTCAGGCGACACTTTGGCTAGTCTCAAGCCCATGTAAATGTCAATTATTTCCATGAAGTGATCTAAACACATTTTTAAAGGTTTTTTTTTTACTAAAAATAGAAGAAAGTGCTGAACTTTGGCTGGAATACACCCCATTTTATATATTTAATATAAATATAAAATAAATATTTTGAGAAATATTTTTTAAACCTACAACAAAATTTAGAGTCATTTTAGTTTTCTCTTTTTACATTTATCACCCCCCATCCCCCAAGCAAGATGAAATCTGCCTATCTACAAACACAGATTTTAAACACAAGAGTTACCTGAGACCCTGTAATGTGAAGACAAATAGACAAAAGGAATTAAAAACAGTCCCCTGAAAGAAATACAATTAGTTCAGCTCTTACAAACACAAGGAGTGGAGAAGAAGCAAGCAAGCTACTGTATTCAAAATTCACCATCTCTACACTGGTTGCTAAGATATTTTATAGGGACATATAACAGCCCTACCTAGAACATGCTACATGAACACTGATCACTTTTAAAACCTCAAGAGATGCATGTATAAAGTACAAGAGGATGCTGTAGGTTACAATTGTGCCAATTATTAAAAGACATGTCCATCTCCTCCGTGGGTACTGCATTTACAATGAACTGGTTTGTTTCAGTAGAGTTCATTGTTCTTACGAAGCTCTCATCCCAAACTACTCAATAGATTAAAATTATTTTGTAAATCAATACTTTCACAGCACTGTATATACTGCAGGGAAATTCTATGGGCTATACTGTGTGCAGAAATGCAATGCAGAGTTTATCTATGGAAGGAATGCCATTGAGCTAAATTCTTGCCCTTTCTTGAGTGATAACATTTCTTTACCATCGCAACTTGTAAAGGTGGGTGTATGATGTGACTACGGATGTGACTGGTGGGATTGGGTGAATGAAAATAAGGTGCGCGCACCTCAAAACAGTTGTTCTGAAGAAGAATCTGTCTTTGTGAAGTTATGCATTATATATCATCATAACAACAACTATTACTAACACTACATTTATATAGAATGGGGTCAGGACTGAGCTATTTCCCTCACCCTGTTGACTGAAAGAGAAGAATACATCAAAAGGTTGTATAAATAACTTTGTAAGAAAAAAGCAGGGGCAAATCACACAGTGAACTACAGAGCTAAATACTAATAACTGTTCTGTACGTGGAAGCTAAGATATATATTCTGCTATATCAATATAAAGTTAGGCACAAATTATACGATGGCTTCTTCAGAAGTAAAAGTTAGAACTCAAAAGAGAGGAGAAAGGAACAGAAATCAATCTGGGACCAACCTGACATTAGAACCTCTTCAGTGTGCCAAGAAAATCAAGACACAATCAATACTCATAAATGAAGCATTTCTTTAAGGAATAAAAGGATGGGGAATGCTGAATTCTTAAAATTAATAAATTAGTGCATGGGTGCCCATCTGCCTCAGCTTGGTATTCTTTTTTAGCAGACAAATACATCTTTGTGAGACATGACACAAGTCAGTATGCTTTGCTTTGCTTTGTTTACTATATACAACTTTTTTTAAAAAAATCCTGAAAGGCATATTCATCTTTCTCCAGATCTATGCTAAAACATCATTCTGTATGAGTGCATTATATTAAAAGGCTGCAAGTGGTAAAAAGCAGCTCAGTGATGCCAAAGTGACTAGCAGCCACTGAATGGAAGACATATTGGCAGAATCAGTGGGCCACATTCAACTCCTAGGGCACAATATTGAAGAACTCCGTTCAGACTCAAGTGAAGCCCTTCTGCACTTGGATAGCGAGGTAGGAATCTAGTCTCAGCTGTTGTGTACCGTTCTTAGCTGCATCCTCTCCTTTGTTTCATGCATCCAAATCCAACTTCACTTCTACATGTGACATGCCTAATGACTACTTTAGAATAAGCTCCAGATGAGCATATATTTCGAGCTACAGTATTTTAAGTTGAAAACTCAGCTTGTTCCATAAGCAGATTTTTACAGTGGAAAACACTGGCTTGAGGCACCAAGTTTCAGAACTGGCCAGGCTTGGCAGCAATAGGCCACTGGCCTGATGTATCTACTATTACATATAAATAGTTGCTATCACACATTTTCATTAACATATGAGACTGATGGTATCTTGGGAAATACAGATATGAACAATGGATTTGTCCCGAATGCAGCCCTACAACTTAGTTGTCAGCTTTAGACAGTTTTGCATATACAGCAATCTGATTCAATGATTCCTAGGTCTAATTTAATGTCCCTTAAAATTAATGAGCACAAATATGATAAACCCAGTCAGGGAAAGCTGGTCAGCTTAACTCGTTATCTTTGCTTTGCCCTTGCTGGCTTTTCCATATCATATAATTATGCAAAAGATACTTTTGTGCTAGGTTGGTTGGTTGTTTTTTTAAGATCCCAAGAAGATAACAATCACAGGTGTACAACTCCCCCCCCCAACAAATTAACAACCCAGTGCTGTACAAAGTTGCCAATCCACTGGTCTATCAGTAACAGTGAAGCAATGTTCTCTGGATGTCCATATGGTGTCAGCAATTGCATTATTGTATTCTACCCATGTGGCTGCAACAAACAAACCAAATTATGTAAATTAGCCCTAAGAGCAAAATTGGCCCAGCATTCACAAAACAATTTATCCTACTGCAACATCTGTTACCGTTCTATAGTGAAGTATTCCTTCCTGGCACCAATGGGTATGAAGAACAAAATCTAGTACTTAAAGTGGTCTATCTAGTGTTTACTGTGAGCATGCAACAATAAATCTTACTTGCTAAAGAACCACTTTCAGAGATGAAAGAAAGAAAGAAAGAAAGAAAGAAAGAAAGAAAGAAAGAAAGAAAGAAAGAAAGAAAGAACTGTACAACATAGCCACAAGTAGGAGAATTACTAGGATTGCATTTCCAATTCAAAATCTTTTGGTGGCAGTTTAAGTCCAAGGGAAGACGTTCCCAGTGGGTCTATCATATTCTGATAACGCACACCACGATGTTTAGCCAAAAATGGCCCCCAATCTGGCTGTGGAGAGCAGACCAACTTGAGCCTCTGTAAGGGAAGGGAGAATCAGTTACAAATACAGATCAGGATCAGTTACAGTAACATTACTCAATGTTAGTCTGGAAAACAATATTAAAGTATCTGAGGTACAGAGTTTGTTTAGCTCAAGATCAATAAATAAAAACTCCATTTACTTATGTAGCCTTCACCATTATCAATTATCTCTCCATTTGAGTCACTAGTAACTAAGCTCAAATGCCACGGCAAATGTTCTCAATTGCTTAACCAAATCATCTGAGCAGTTGGTTCGGGCATCAAGATAATATGACTTCTGCTTAGCAAATTTCTGAAAAAAATGCAGTGATGACCAGGAATGTAATAAACAGCAGGAAATGAAAAAATATATATTTTAATTATCATACTACAATTTTATTTCTATCCGCAGGCAGGAAACTAGGATATTTCTGCAGAGTTTGAGGCAATGAAAATCTGAATTCCGTGTTTAAGACATAATTTGGTACATGTTATACAGAAAAAAGGAAACATATTTATGACAGTATTAAAGGGAACAATTATATGTTTACTACCTATTAAAGGCAATTGAGTCTCCATACCAATTATTTTAATTCTTGCTTAATTACCACTTTGCAACTTATGCCTCCCTAATCAATTGCAATAAACTGAGAAGCTCGGGAAATATTCTGCTGAAAATGAAATATGAACAAATTGTTTCAGATGGAGTCAGGGGAATTTTGCCCTATCTTGAACCTCACTGGAAGCCTATTTCTCTAGTAAAAATAAATAAAAACAGTACTTTTAAGGATAAGTGCTGTTATAAATTAACTTTGAAAGTTTCTAAAATATCACTCTTATCTTTGTTTGTTGGGGCAGTGGTGGGATTCAAATAATTTAACAACCGGTTCTCTGCCCTAATGATTTCTTCCAACAACCAGTTCACCAAACTGCTCAGAAAGCTAACAACTGGTTCTCCCAAAGTGGTGTGAACTGGCTGAATCCCACCACTGAGTTGGGGTAATGTGAGAGGCACTAAGCAAAATGCACAAACTGTGGTTCTTCCCCATATTTTACCTATTTCAGTGTGTTCTTCACATTGGAACGATCTAAAGTATAAAATTTTCTGGATATTTCCACGGATTTCTTACAGTTGTACATGTTAGACGTATGTTTTGAATTCATCTGATCACAACAGTCATCCTTCAGATGATGCTCATTCATCCAATGGAAACAATGATCAATAATAACCAAAGAGTAAAACTTTCTAAACATGATTTTGGAAACATATGATAGGCCAATCCTATACTAAATTCTGGAAAAAAAAGGGGAACAGAATAGAAGGCATAGTAGTTACCTCAATGAAGTTCCCAGGAGCTAGATGCATTTTTATCACAAACATAATAGGAATCCAAATAACAGAGCAAGCCAACATCAACCATCCTAGTACCATTGACCAGCCTGGATAATGATAGGTGGCATAAGTCATTGGCTCCCATTGGTAGAAGCTGAAGGAAAGGATGAACTAGAAAAAAAACATGTGTGATTAGCATCAAGATATTAAATGAATACAGATAATTTCTATGAAAGTGTAAACAATTGTGCGTATAGATATACGACTTCATAATAAATGACTGTACAGGTAATCCTCAATTTACAACACTTCATTTAGTGACTGTTCATTGCAGCATCCCCATAGTTACATGATCAAAATTCACATGCTTGGCAACCAATTCATATTCATGATCATTATAGCATCCCAGGGTCATGCGATCCCCTTTTGCGACTTTATGACAAGCAAAGTCAATGGAAAAAACAGTTCACTTAACAACCATGTTACTAATTTAACAACTGGGTCAAGAAAAGTCATAAAATGAGGCAAATTAACACATTTCTCACTTAGCAACATAAATTTTGGGCTCAATTGCAGTCATAAGTTGAGGGCTACCTGTATATGATCAGATTTAAGGCAATGTCACCTAATGTAAATATTATATAACTCAATGGAAAAAGTTAAATATTTTTTGAGTAAACGAAACCACAATATTATATCTACAGTTTAAAACAAGTTATTATTCAGTCTATTGGCAGCATAGCTTAACGTAATTATCTTATTAGTCCACTACATTTACAGTATAAAGAGCCACATGTCTGTATGTTGGTGCATAGCTCGATGTTCTCTGTGAACTGCATATAGATGCAATAATTTAATGGAGGTTTATCAAAGAGAACATATAAAAGTGGCTGAGTTAACTTCAGATTAACAGGGATCAATTCAAACTGTAAGATTAATTATTTCAAGGTATCAAATATTAGTTTTACTGAATGCCTTAACCAAAAAGAAAAAAATGCAAATGATTATAATGCATCTTCAATAACCTCATAATATGAAATATATTTAATTGCTCCATAGCTAAATTGGATCCATCTTTTCCTGATATGGAACAACAAGAGTAATATATTTAGATGAAGATTTAAAAGTAAACAGTTAAAAATGGATCCATTGCTACTGCCCATTCCATTTATTTTGCTTAAATCCACATTCAATAATTGCTGTGTTGTATTTTTAAAAAATAGCTAAGGGAAAATACAAATAACAGCTGCACATCAATGTTGTATTGCTAAGGAACACAAAGGGAAAAAAAGGAAAGCATTTTAGAGGTATTTAGGAAAAAGTCTAAGCTGCAGCCAAAGGTATTCTATTTGGATCCTGAAATATAAAACAGTTAACCTGCACTACGTTACTGCTGAGAGTCGCACCTGGTGGGAAAATAACTAGCAATCTGGGACAGGCAGGGGATTTGGACTAAGCTGAAGCTCCTTGACCCACTTGCACCCATGTCAACTTTGCAGTGACAGCAAGGCAGAAAAGAGCCAGCCATGTCTGGCACCAACAGCTAAACTGAATGGCAGAGATACATCTTTGCAGAACTTGGCAGATGACTGCCTATTTTCATTTCCCCCAATGCTGCCACAGGCCAATCTGTTCCTGCTACCCCAGTGCACCTGCTCAGGAATAATAAAAGAGAGAGAGAGAGAGAGAGAGAGAGAGAGAGAGAGAGAGAGAGAGAGAGAGAGAGAGAGAGAGAGAGAGAGAGAGAGAGAGAGAGAGAGAGAGAGAGAGAGAGAGATGCATATGTATGTATGATGAAAAGAAAAGAGTTTGTGTGTCCTAGATGCTTAATTCTTAGCGTTATTTTGTATTCCCTGCAGCAAACCAAATTCTTAGGTTACATGATGTGCTTAACACTGTTGTGTGACCTTCTAGAGCAGGGGTGTCAAAGTCATGTCGTCATGGTGGTGTCACGTGACATGTCGGGACTTTCCCCCCCTTCATTAAACTGGCTGTGGGCGTGGCCAGCGTATGCTGCATATACCCCACAGACAGTCTGACAGTCCTGTTCTAGAGCAATCCATGTAGAAATTATTTACTGCTTTCAAGTCAGGCCAGTTGAATCTGGACCAGATTGTTTCAAAGGCCTGATCATTTATTCAAATGCTGTTGGTTGCTGATGAACACATTATTTACTGTAGGCTGTGCCCTTTTCTTTTTTTTCCAGAAGACTCCATTCTTTTAACTAACAGGCACTGCCTGCTGAAACACGAGGCTTTAATCTTCAGATGCACTGAAGTTTGGACTTCAGTCACATCTGATAGGATTAAAGCAGGTTCTCAACAGCTGAATGACTTCAATGCATGAATGATAACAACGTCCTTCCAAGTGTTTACTTTGCCTTCTGAAGATATAAAAAAAAGAGATATGCTACTATAGAATTTATGGATTTAGGAAAAAAAATGAGTCTTAAGTCAGAAAACACCTCATCTAGTTGAGAAACCTTTTTCCCTAATGCAGTGTAAGGACAAACTTTTGTTTGTTTCTTATTCTATATCCTACTGGATTATAGCTGGGAAGGATCACTGTCAGACAGGGATTACCCACCTTTCAAATCTCAATTTTACATATAGCAATACTTTCAGGGATCTCTAACCACTTAACCTTGAAATCCTAAGCATATGTGTAGAGACTAAAGACAATGCTGCTTGGAGCAGAAGAGGAACAAAGAATACAATACAAATTGAAAGCTTCTCCTATGATTTTTTTAAAAAGTAGGCAAAGCTTCCATGCCATAATGTGATGATTTGAGATTACAGCCAACGATTCAGACATAGGAAACCCCTTTTTACTTTCTCACTAAATTGTTAGCTGTATTTAGCAACAATGAGATATGTGTATACTGTGGACAAAAATGCAATAGGTGTAATTGTGTACAAAAACATTTATAAATGAATAAATGCCTAAAACTCCCTCTATGCTTTCTTAAACAAAGAATGACAAATAAATGCAAACCCAATTCAAAGTAAAATTATTTGAGAGAGAGAGAGAGAGAGAGAGAGAGAGAGAGAGAGAGAGAGAGAGAGAGAGAGAGAGAGAGAGAGAGAGAGAGAGAGAGAGAGAGAGAGAGAGAGAGAGAGAGAGAGAAAGAAATTGACATTTGCCTTTATTTATTGTACTATCTCAAAATGTGTTATGTTTTAAAAGTGGAGTTGCTTCAACAGAGTGACACCTAGTGGCGCTGGGAATTAGCTGTTCCTAAATTCTCCTGGATGTCTGTCTGTCTGTGCTTTCCTTTGGAATACATTAGCTTTGATCTAAAAAAGGAAAGCCATTTTTTCTAGAACAATTTGTCACAATTGCTCAGCTTCAATGAATGAATTTGAGTAATGGAACAACTGTTGTTCTAAAAAGTAATGAACATTTTGCAAGAGATGGCACTACCAACTCACAAATATGTTTTTTAAAAATAGTAATTTTAGTGCTGCACAGAAAGCAGCTTTGTGCTATTTCTATTTTTAAAAAAGCATGTAAACATACAACTTATTTTGAGGACTCTTCCATTACCTGACACTAATAATGAGATACACGTGAATGTTCAGTGCATTCCAAGCAGTGTTGGGATTCAAATTTTTTTACTATCGGTTCTGTGCACGTGGCTTTGTGGGTGTGGCTCAGTGGTGGGTTTCAAAAAAATTTAGAACCTCTTCTGTGGATGTGGCCTGCTTTGTGGGAGTGTCTTGCCAGCCATGTGACTGGATGGGAGTGGCTTGCCAGCCATGTGACCGAGTGAGAGTGGCTTGGCAGTCATGTGACTGGGTGGGCAGGGCCAACTTGTAAAATGTGGTGAAACCCACTTAACAACGCTCTTACTTAGCAACCAAAATGTTGGCTCAGAAACTCTGGCATTTGAAGCACACAAGTCTTAAAGCTGTCAAGTTACAAGACCCTTGTACCACTAACCCTTTAGAAAAAAAACCCAGGGGTATTCAAACTTGACAGCTTTAAGACTTGTGGACTTCAACTCCCAGAATTCCTCCTCTCGCTCTTCATCTTGATGATGTGCGGACGGGCAGGGGACCGGTTCTAAATGGCACTGTAGATTTGTGGAACCTCCTCTATAGAAGAGGTTAGAACTGGCAGGAACCCACCCCTGGTGTGGCTTGATTGGTGTGACAGGGGAAGGATGCTGCAAAATCCCCTATTCCTTCCCCATCCCACTAACCTGCTTTCCAGCTCCGTTCTCCTGTTCAGGGCAACAAAAGAAGATCGGCAGGGGTGGGGGTGGGGACAATCTATTTGCCAGTTCTCTGAACTACTCAAAATCTCCACTACAGAGTGGAAATTCAGAGCCTGTCTCCAAAGCCTGTCAGAACTGGCTGAATATCACCTCTGATTCCAAGCATAATAATGGTTTGGAATAGACTAAAGAGTGGTTATACTGTTTATGTTTTGCAACTAATGATATCATTCTGAAACAACCTATGCAGTAATCTTTGGTTTCTTTTAACCAGGGTGTTATTAAATGAGCCATATGGCTTGGTTGACATATAATGCTAAGCAATAATGGACTGAGTCACTGAAACCATATCGCATTATGGTTTACTGTTAAGCATAAGCTGGGGCACTGTTTTCATGTACTATATTTGTACTAATTATTTCTGGGCAATTTGATTTCGTCAAGACAATTTAGAAAGAACATCCGAGCAACATTCTGTGCTGTCAATATAAGCCTGAGGTCAATTGCACAATCTTAGCCTTCTGTATCCAAATTTAATGACTATTATATGGGAAAATATCCCCACCCAAATGATCCTGGCATACATATTCCTGTTATATTAATATGCAATCTCACCATTAAGCGGTTCCCACATGGCTATTTAAAAGAAAGACATAAAAGCATCCATTAATTGGAAATGTGCTATGAAATATGCAAGATTTCCACAATGACACTAGAGAAAATTACTATAGAAAGCAAATATTTCTACATGTAGGAAATTGCAATGGGAGCAGTATTTTATTGTGAGTATAGACACATATGCACATACCCACACCCACTTTAAAGGTTTGTTTAATTCATATTTATGCAAAATATAATCTAATATACCCATGGGGAAGAATTCTGGTTACAGTCCACTAAAATTTCTTTTGCTTGGATGCCAAAGATAATAATAGAAGATGCTATGCAGACACACAGTACTTCATTTCAGCACATTTCAATAGGGCTTTTAATGGAGAGTTTCTTGGCATCTAATTAAACTCTACCAGCATAGTGCTAGATAAGAATTGAATAGATTATTTATGCATATCAAGTATGAGAACATGGAAGCCAAGGATCAACATTAAAAGGAAAAATAACACCCAGTGAAGAAGGTTCATGCTGAGGTATATCCTGGTGCTTGAAATTTACATAAATGTAATTCTAGTGCTTAAATACACCTTAGAAGTCTGTATTTTAGCTTCATGATTTTTGCTTCTATAAAAACCAAATTTAACCTAATGTATGTTTTGGCCATTAATAGCAATCAATAGTGAAAAGCTGCCCAGACACACCTATAGGGAGTTTTTAAAAATAATTTGATGGCATATAAATACCAGAAATAACTAATAAAGACAATTTCCCCTTTTAATCCCCGCTCCTTGAGTTCTTACTGTTAAAATAGTTGGGGTCACAAAAGCCCAACAGACTCTCCAGAATCTATTTGGTTGGAATCCAATCATCATTTCAATGTCTTCACAAAATCTTTCCAAGCCTGTAAAATAAACACATGTAAATCCAAATGCAAAAAGAGACTGAGCTACAATTAAGATCTCTGGTGATCCCCCTTGTGTCTAATTATAGAAAAAACAGGCAGTCTGATTTGTCAGTCAAGCTGTTCAAGACCATAGATATTATGATATCTATAATACGGATTACTCATATGGGAAGCCATACTAATAGGTGAATTACAAAGTTACATTTTATATAAACATTAATTTAATATATTGCAATATAAGGAATAAAATGAACACAACCTGTGGTCCACAGCAACATGTACTTAAGATTCTTATTTTTATTCTGAAGCATTGTTTTTATTGATGAAGACATGTGAATATTTAGAAACTTGAGTTGAGGGGTCTCAGTTTCAGAATTCTGAAATTGCTTTCTTGAAAGCAAATTGAGCCGTATTTTGGAAAATATGATTCTTTTCTATTTGATTTAGTAATGCTCACAGCTAATATTTATTTTCAACACTGGTTGATTTTAAAAAAATCCCCTTAGATGAACAAAAATCTTTCATTTTTAATTGGGTACTATTATTTTAGATATTTATACAACATATAATAAAAAAAAAGCTGTATGTGTTCTAATCTCAAGTCAAGAGTAAAAATTAGGGGGATGGAATTTAAGAATATTTTGTATATAAAGCTTTGGATTCTCCAATAAGGAAAAGAAATCAAGGCCTGAAATTTAACTTTGAAATTGTTCAACAGCAATACAATATTATTGTAAATGTAATGTAAAATACCACAAAGAAATCCAGATAGTTTTCCATTAGAAACAGAATTGTTTCTTTTGATGGCAATAATGTAGACAGGGCCATCATTTCCACATTATTTCAGTCCATTACTTCTTTTGATTGCTAGGCCTTTGCAAGACTTTCACATTATCTAGTTTGCTGCACCAGTTTTATGCACACAGCAGGTATATTTTTGCCTTAATGAAAAAAGGACTAATATTGAACTGGTGCAGCTTCCTTTTCAGTCTTGCAATTCAGCAACAGAACACCATCCAGTACCAACCAACGATGGATGGATTGTGTGACTTCCTTTTCTTTCACTTGTTCATCGCCATTCTTCACATCTCTTTATCACTAAGCAAGCTCAGTGACAAATGCTTTCCAACAGGAACTCACATAACACTGAATCACTGCAACAAACATTAATTATTCACTCCCAAAGTACAAAACATCCCATCTCGAAAACAAAAACAAAAATGTGTGACTTTTCTTCTGGAGAGAGTGACAGAACAAGGCTGACTGCTGCTCTGAATATGTTTAGATATTACTCCAGCATGAAATCTCAACCTTTCATATACACCAGCTTCTGTTACCACAGCAGCAATCTATCATAGTAGATGGAAAGTGTATAATGTAAAGGAAGGAAGGAAGGAAGGAAGGAAGGAAGGAAGGAAGGAAGGAAGGAAGGAAGGAAGGAAGGAAGGAAGGAAGAAAGAAAGAAAGGGGTGGAGAGAGAGAGGGACGGAGAAAGGAAGGAAGGGAGGGAGGGAGGGAGGGAGGGAGGGAGGGAGGAAGGAAGGAAGGAAGGAAGGAAGGAAGGAAGGAAGGAAGGAAGGAAGGAAGGAAGGAAGGAAGGAAGGAAGGAAAAGTAAGTAGGTGTTTGTGTGTCAGTGTGTGTACCAGTGGTGTGATTCAAAAATTTTTACTACCGGTTCTGTGGCATGGCTTGGTGGAAGTGGCGTGGCTTGGTGGGTGTGGCTTGGTAGGCATCACAGAGGAAGGATACTGTAAAATCTCCATTGCCACCCCACTCCAGAGGAAGATTACTGCCAAATCCCCATTTCCTCCCAATCAGCTGCGACTCGGGAGGCAGAGAATTAGATGGAGGCGGGGCCAGTCAGAGGTGGTATTTACCAGTTCTATGAACTACTCAAAATTTCCACTACTGGTTCCCCAGAACTGGTCAGAACCTGCTGAATACCATCTCTGATGTGTGTATGTACACATGCATTCTTCTCATTGCTCAACAATGCAGTAACCATTAATTTGATTCCCCTTTTAGATGAAAGTAATGCTCTTCATTCAATCATTATATCTAAGACATTCTTCTCAGGGCCTTAATACAACATACCAAAAGTCAAACAGATTCCGAGTACCAAATGCCAATCCTTTCTCCGATAGTAACACGACAACAATAATAGAATGTTTAATAATCATTTCCCTTTTTTAAGGATTCTAAAAGCTTGCTGCCTAATGAGCTTATTGTATGGATTCTCCTAGATTAAAACCTAAACTAAAGTTTGCAAGAAGGAATTCAAGGAAACATTATTGATAAAATAGATACCAAAAAAGCAATCGGTATGGGAAAAATACAAGACAACAACAAACTATAAAACTAAAGCCTTTTTTTTTTTGCAGATTCAAGGTTAATATGTCTCTTTTTACCATCTATATATTCTAATGAGAGCCCTTTGTTTTACAGCAGCAGGAATGCATCAAACCTGTGCATTGTTAGTGGATAGGTTAGCTCAGGGGTGTCAAACTGGTGGCCCACAGGTCAGATGCGTCACGCGCAGGCCACGCTCACCCACCTCCGCAAATGGGAAAAACATTGTGAAACATCACATGATGGCAACGTGACATGGTGAATTTGACACCCGTGGGTTAGCTCATTGTTAGCAGATAAGTTGCCTCAGTAAGACTGCTTCTAGACTTATCTGATCTAGATCTAATTCATCTCCCAATTATCTCATTTCTCCATAAAGAAGTGAGCTTCTCCCAGGCATGAAGAGCTGGTAAAGTTTTTGAATCTCTCTGTATTGTCAGCATTTTGGCTTGAGATGTTGAAGTTCCTCACTCTTCCTTCTCTAGCTCAGGAAGAAGGGAGAGAGGAGGAAGGTTGGAATATCCACAGTCTGAATGGAACAACCAAATGCTTTAGGAATCTTGTTGTTCATGCCTGTTTCTTCATGTCCCATTGGATCATAGGATGCTAGGACCCCCTAGCATCCTATGTCCCCATTGTTTCCCAGAATTGCCCAAATTCATGTTCATTTCATTGATGATGCTATCTAACCATCACATAATCTGCTGTCCACTTCTCCTTGGGCCTTCAGATTTTCCCAACATCACAGTCTTTGCCAATGAGTCTTTTCTTCTCATTAGATGGCCAAAGTATTTGAGCTTCAGTATCTGCCCTTCCAAAGAATAGTCAAGGTTGATATCTTTTAAGATTGACTATTGTTCGCTACTTGCAGTCCAAGAGACTCTCAAGAGCCTTCTCCAGCACTACAATTTGAGACATTTTTCATATTTGCATCATCAGAAATTGAGAGGTATCAAAGGTCATATTTTAAAATCCTAAAAAACTTACATAACATTCTCTCTTTTTTAACAACCTGGATTGTTGTGAATACAATAAATCCTCACAAACCTGTAGGGGACCCTGGATACAATATACTTTTTTTGTTGTTCAGATTTTGTCCATTTTTCATAGATACTGTCTGTTAATTAATTAAAGAATTTGTGGATTAAATCAAGATTTTAATGAAAATGGGGCATTTACAGCCATTATGTAATTATGCAAATGATGTAAATTTATAATATTAACCAATATTCAGATTCAATAGATATCGTCCCTCTTAACAGCCCATTAAAGTTTTACTGTTTATATAGCTTTTGGCCTATAATTGTGCCAAAAGTCACATCTATTCACGCTTTCTTCTAATGAATTAAAAAATAAAATGTCCAAGCTCAGTGTGTTAATGCTCATATAAAAACTAACCCTGCTAATGACAAGGGATTTAACACCATTATCATAAATAGCACCAAATGTAGTATTTAAATTTTGTCTATCAGTTAAAGTAAATGAAATGTTCATCAGTTTGTTTTGTTTCATTTTTAATCTAGCTTTTGCTTTCTCGTGTAACAGATATTCTGATAATTGTATTTATTTTAAATTATTGCATTGGTATTTTCTGGGGTTCTCTGCATTACCTTGTCACCAATTGCCCTTCTGCACCACTTAAATTTTTAAAGTTTGAAACAGTTTAAACATATTACTCATGAATAAAAAATATAAAATGTTGATGAGCTATTTCCAGATAGTCCTTTTGTTGGGACTGTTTTTCACATTGTAATGACTCCCTCTTTATTACAATTTTCACAATCTGATTATAAAACCAATTATAAGTTGTGAGACTAAAGACACAAATCTGATTGTATTAATGGAGATGGAGGAGGAGTAAGATTGAACTTTAATGGAATTGGGTGAAGAGGTTTCTGTTTACTTGTTTGAGGTGGGAAGAGGGTATCTCTCACTTTTGGACAACAGTACTGTTAAAACATCCTAAGCCAGTGTTTCTCAACCTTGGCAACTTGAAGATGTCCGGACTTCAACTCCTAGAATTCCCCAGCCAGCGAATGCTGGACATCTTCAAGTTGCCAAGGTTGAGAAATACTGTCCTAAGCATTCAGAATGCAAAGGTCCTGGATAAAAGTATATAACAGAAAGAGCAGTTAACAAAAGTACACAATTTGTTAGGCCCAAGAATCAAGAACCAAGTTTGTTCAAATGAGTGCAGGTTTAAACCATGTTAGCTCACTTCAAGACTCTGAATAGGTAAGGCAAATTGGTGGTAGATAAGAATCAATGGAGTTCAGAGGGCTGGACTAGATCACTTGTGGGTGCTAAGGGACTTCAAACTGAGCCCGGTCATTTCCTAAACCAGAGGTCTTCAAACTTGGCAACTTTAAGACTTGTGGACTCAAACTCCAAGAAGTCCACAAGCCTTAAAGTTGCCAAGTTTGGGGTTCCCTGTCCTAAACAATTCTAATCTTCTCTACTTTGGCTTTGGCTATTCCAAATAAGTTACAAACATTCTTGGAACTCTCAATAATGTCTGAAATAAACCTAGTTTTATGAATGAAGGCAAACCTAGCTTTGATTATGCTCTCAAGAAATAGGAGGGAGAATAGAGTATGTTAAATCAGTTTAACTTAAAATCCAATTTATTAATTTGATTTATGGATTGTTTAGGTCTACTGCTACAGGACCTCTGCATCCCAACCATTCACTTTTCATTTAATAAATTAAAATGTATATAGGTATACCTTATACATATAGTATACAGCATATGAAATGGATATCATGCTTTCTGAAAAATTATAACATGGAATTAACTATCTTTCAAAAGAAAAACTGATTCCTTTCCCTTGCTTCCTGACGTTTCTAATTTAAAAATCTAATTTAAAAATGGAAGAGAAATGAAATCTATTATAAAAGCCCTTGCCAGATGCAATAACAACATGCCCATTAGTTTTAAATGCTCAAAGAAAGGTGTTGCCTAAATGTTAAAGAACTTAATTCTCTACAGTTAAAACACACAGCATATCAAATTGAAAGAAGTATTTAGGAAAAAGAGAAAGAGACAAAATCCAAAACAAATTAGAACAAAGGTGTAAATGGCATTTGCCAAGAACTGAGATGCTTTTACAAGGGGTTAATCTGGAGGATATCACTTCGGAATTTTGTTAATGTGCTACCGAAAAGAGAATCACTCTAAAATCAAATCCTGTTCAATTGAGCAGAGTGAGGAGTAAAAAAATAAAATAAAATAAACTTTGAAGCATAGCATCTTGTTACAGCTTGCAGATAGTCCTCGACTTAACAACAGTTCATTTAACGACCGTTTAGTGGCTCTGAAGTGACTTATGACCATTTTTCACATGACCTTTCCAGCATCCCGTGATCATGTGATCAAAATTCAGATGCTTGGCTACTGGTTCATATGTATGACGGTTGCAGTGCCCGGGGGTCATGTGATCAGCTTTTGCAACCTTCTGACAAGCAGAGTCAATGGGAAATCCAGATTCACTTAACCACCCCGTTATTAATTTAACAAAGGCAATGATTCACTCAGCAGCTTTGGCAAGAAAAGTGGTAAAATCAGGCAAAATCACTTAACAAATGTTTCATTTAGCAATATAAATTTTGGGCTCAGTTGTGGTGGTAACTCGAGGACTACCTGTACTTTCAACCCTGACTGAGAACGAAACGGAAGTACAATGTTATTGTTGTTGCTATTCCTGCTATTATTATTTTCATCCTATACAACTCTTTCCTGAGATTAGTCCTCTACAACAGCAGTCACCAACTAATGGCCCGTGAGAAAATTTTGGTGGCCCGCAGAAAAATTATTTGCCTTTTTTATACTGCACTAAATACTAATTATCTTTTTAAAAAATTCATATTAGTGGTCTGTGGGATTTTAAATTATGAATTTAGTGGTCCCTGAGATCCAAAAGGTTGGCGACCCCTGCTCTACAAGGTAGAGCTGGTGTAAACTACTCCTGGATCCAAAGGCACTCTCAGGCTACATCATTTTGGGGACAATGCAGTAGATTTCATCTCATCTTTCATATCATAAACTCTACAATCACAACCTCCATCTTATTTGGATTTAGATTTTGCATGCCTGCAAACAGACATTTAGGGAGATAAGGCAAGAGCAGTGATGTGCAGAATGTTGCGTGGGTGTCATCAGTATATTCATAACACTTTACACTGGACTATATATCAGAATAGTTGCTATCTCACCCTTCTTCACTATCATTTTTCTTACTGCTATCAACTTAAATATTACATATTATTGAGAAAAATGATTGATGTTTCAGAGACGCGACAGAGGTTTTAAAGGCGACCGCAAGCTGTGATAAAGTCATTCTTCCCAATTTCACCTTCAGTTAAAGTGAAATTGCAGATATTTATTTTAGAAACCAATATAATCTTTTAGAATGGAGATGAAGGGGGAAAAATACTGTATGGGTACATGCAGTTTAAGGGTGATTCACTCAAATTCCTTTGAATTCCTTAAAAACTATTACAGCATGAAGATTGATGCTATGTAACTTGGTTCTGTGAGTTCTGCATTAATATGCATTATTGTTTAAATTTGCTTGTGGTCTACTACATGCTTTTGGTTTTTTTTTTAACACTGAATTACTACATTTTTATCCTTATATTTTGCTTGCCCTCCTTAGGTGGGCTTGCTCCAGAACCTTTGTTTTATAAATAAGCAAATCAATCAGTTGTTGAGAACAACGAGCATGAAGGGATAATAAGAGCCGTGTGATCATAACAACTGACATTTCATTTGATATCATCTGTACCTCTGTTAAGAATAACCCTATTCTGTCAGGTAGAATTTGTTGTACTTCTGCCACTCTGTGGCCAAAACCAGAATGGCATAAAAGTTTCATTGGTTATGGAGAATAACTCAAAACGCATTTTCTTTAACTTTTTCTGTTTCAATGCACTGCCTTCCATTAAACTGTAAACAAATTTTATTGTAATGTACTGTTTAGCCATTGTTGTACAAGTTTTTTCATTAGCCAAACTGAAAAGACTATCAACAAGAACAGGGGTGAAATGCTACCAGTTCACCCAAACCTGTAGTAAAAAAAATGCTACCAGTTTGGGTGAACTGGTATTTCAAGCAGAATTTACTGTTTTCTAGGTAATCTAAATTGCATGGCACAGAGGATTCCTCCTTCCTCATTGTTTTACTTACCTTTGCAGGTGTGCCTAGTAGCAGGCTCTGTCCACCTGCCCGAATGTCATCACATCCATTTTTTATGCTCAGCGCATGGGCGCACACGCTCACATTTGTGAACCAGTAAGGAAGGTAAGTAGATTTCAACCCTGAACAAGAAGTATTATTTTCTGACATATGCGGCTTCCCAGAAGCAATTAAAGAACTAAATAGGATTTCCCTTCAGATATGTTGAACTTCAAGTTCCATAATTTCAAGGCAGCATGTTTCTAACTGGCTAGAAATTACAATAGCATTATAATGTAATCTAAATTATCCAAAGGGCTTTACGTCAGAAAAGATTACATCTTGATCAAAGACACCAAAACTCTTACGTTTACAATTAAAATACCATTCAATACCCTTAAAAGGAATACATGCTTAATAATTTTTATTATAATATTTAATTAGTATTCCATCCTGTTTTTTTTAATATTTAATTAGTATTGTATCCTGTTTTTCATGAAGGAATTTAAGGTAGTATACATAAGATATGGTCTGCTCCTAGTTTTTCTCTGCAACACAGAGAGTAAGTAGAGATTGCTCAGGATTTCCCACGATATATCTGAGAATAAGGTTGAACCTTAATCTCCCAAATACTAATCTAACAAGAAAACCCGCAAATGGCTGAGTGATTATAAGCACTATGGGAGGCACCACATATAGTATGTTTTTCTGCATTAGATACTACAACGACTTGGATGGTTAGTCAAGAGACCATGTCCAAAGCTGAAGAGTCATTTAATCCCAAACTTCCTACAGTCCTAATTAATAAACATAATGGTAAACTGGTCTTATAAGATATTATAGATGTAGTGGGGCATAGTACTGAAACATGGTAGTCAAATTACAAGGTATATAGTTGTTCCTGATTGTTCCCAAACTCTGTGGGAAACACAGGGAGCACCCTATGGAAGAGGCATGGCCTTGTATGTGAAAGGGACTATTGACTCAAATGATCTTCACATCCCCCAAGTGGAAGATCAACAAAATCACTCTAGGTAGAAATATCAGATCCTAAAACAAGTAAATACTGGAAGTGTACTATTATCCCCTTATCAAGATGTTAGCTCTTGAAATGGAGAGTGATATCAGAGAGACATCCCCAAAAAGGAAGTCTTGTAATTATATGAGATGAATGTGCATTCAAGTTATGACCAAGGAAATATTCTTAGATACTATAAATGACTGTCTGCCAGAACAGATAGTCACGGAACTGACCTAAAGAAAGGGGCAACGCTGAACTTATCTACCTGCTCAGGAGAAATATACGTAGTTGAATGAATTTGGGATAGTTACTGTAATGCCATAAAGCTGAACATTGAAAAAAGCCATAGCCTCGCTAGCAAATCCCGTACAGTCCTATTAGACTTCAGAAATATAAACATCTCAAAATTAAGAAGACTAGTGAAACTCGGGGAAAAAATATCAAAAGGGTATCCCCCAGAAAGCTTGATTGTTGTTTAAAACTTCAATAAGACACAAATAAGGAAAATGCCCCTAAAGTCCAAGAAAAGTTCTGCATGGTTCATTGACATAGTAAAGGAGGCTATGGGCACCAAGAAAGTATTGATTGAAAGTAGAAGACCTGTCTTAATCAAGAAAAGAAGAAGCAACATTAACTCTAAAGAAATGCAAAGAGACAATGAGGGAGCCAAAAAGAAAATTTAATAGGCATGTTGCCAAAGCTGTGAAAACACATAATAAAAAAATTCTTCAATATATTAGAAACAGAAAACCAGCCAGGGGAACCATTGGTCTCTTGAGCCAGTGGTCTCCAACCATTCCTGCTGTGCAGACTGACAACAGTGGTGGCAGTGCATGGTGGCAGTGGTGGAGAAGGGGATGGTTTCATGCATTCAACCAGTTGCACAGCCCAGTTCCCAATGACCCACGACTCAGTACCTGTCCACAGCCCAGGGGTTGGGGACCCCTGTCTTGAACAATGAAGGAATCAAGGGTGCTAAGAAAATTGCAAAGAACCCGAATGAATGCTTTGCTTTTGCCTTCCTAGGAGCAAAATTGGGTGAGATTCTCAGGAAGAGACTCAGATGAACTGAACTATATTATAATGGGAACAAGAAAAGAAGTACTAGACTACAATGACAAACTGAAATTCAACATGTAATATTGAATAGCATCTATTGATGGATTAAAATCCAAGTCCATAAACTTTCTAACTAAATATGAAACTTGTTTTTACACATGGCCTTTGAAGAGGACAAATGAAAGATGTAACTCCAATTTTTAAAGGTTGGATTAATTCATGGAAATCACTGAGATTATTGGCTATTAGCCTTGATGTCAATGAGACTATCTCTGAAGGCCATCTGCTGGGAGATTAGGGGGCAATGGATTGACCACTATAACAACAGATTGCTGAGCAAGATGAACCCATGTTCTTATGTTCTTAACCTAATTAGCTTTTGAGCCCAATACAATCAGTCAGAGGTTGCCACAAGTTGAGATTGTTAAAGCACCTTTTTATATTCCAAGTCATAAAAATAATCAAGGAAAGAGAGAGAGGAAAGATCAAATAGGACATTACAAGTGTTTAATCTAACTGAATCTGTATGAGAGGGAATAAGTGAAAAGTAACGTTTGAAAAGGGTATCAAAGCAAAAAAAAACATATACTGTTTAGATTAAAGGGAGAATAAAAAAAGAGAACAAGTCAGAGGATAAAGACTGAACTAGAAAAAGTTTAAGAGGAATGAATTATGCTGGTATCTCTCAGTTTCTACTCTGAATCTCTATTTCTTTATGAATCTTGCAATAGTGTTGCACAGAGCTTGATCATTTCTCAGTGAAAGAGAGAAAACTCTTTCCTATATTTTAGATTTGCTGTATTAGTTTAACATAGAAGTAAATCGCTTTTCCCATAGATAACATATTTCCAATAATCGTAGGGCTGGGGATAAGAGAAGCAAACTATGAGCCATGGTGGTACAGTAGCTAGAGTACAGAACTGCAAGCTACTTCTGCTGACTGCTGATTGCCAGCAGTTTGGAAGTTCAAGTCCCACCAGCTCAAAGTTGACTCAGCCTTCCATCCTTCTGAGGTCGGTAAAATGAGGACCCATATTGTTGGGAGCAATATGCTGATGCTGTAAACCACTTAGAGAGGACTGTAAAGCACTGTAAATCAGTATATAAGCCTAAGTGTTATTGCTATTGCTACTTGACATTCTGTACCAGAAGCAAGAAGATAATTCCATTTTTATCCACTCTAAGGACAAACATAACTTATAAGAATACTCCTTTATAGGAGAGCTTTCCTCTTCCAAGTAAGTCTGCAATGAGTTTCTATTGCAATAAAATAGCACAAAGAAGCAATACAAATCTTGTAAGGAGGCCCTAAAGTTGAAATGTCGTACAATATTTCTAGTGAGTATTCAATTCATTTGCAATCATTCAATTTGTAAGATGTAAAGAGTTGCCTGTCATTTAAATGTTTCCTTCTTGAGACATACGGCAGCATGCAATCACCCATTTTATAAACAACATCTGGAGCAGTGTTTCAAAATATTGCTGTATTTCAAAGCTACATGAAAACGAGGAAAGCGCTTTACTTCAAATCTATACCCAGTATAATCCTGGTAGGACTATTTCCAACTTCAGAATCTGAGATGTGTCGGCAGCTTATTTATTTATAAATCCTTCTCTTGACTAAAGATATGTATGTCTCCCATTGGTTCCCATGGAAACAGGGTATGTGCATCATTTGGCTTTGAAAGGTCTTGTGAATAGTTATTTCTGGGCTAATCTACAGTATTGGCAATTTTTAGAAAGTGAAATCTTCTCACAAGTGATATAGGCTTATTTAGACAGATTTCTCATTCCTTCTGGTAAAGTCTGGAATCTTTCAAACCATCATGATTTTGGGGTTGTGTAATTGTAACAAAGAAGACTATTTAAATCAAGGTCTTCTCACTTGTGTTTAGGGAAAAGTACCTCATTTATTCATCATCTGATGTAATGGCAAAATGTGGGCCAATATAGTAAAGAATTTATAATTTATAATATAAAAATTTGTTATTTATAAGAAAGTGCTCTTGGGATCAATGATAAAAAAAAAATTAGTCTCCTATATATTTCATATTAGCACTTGTTTTTAAAAGTAAAAATAAAACTATCAGCATGGAAGATAGATATAATAACTTTTAGAATCTTCCAATTTAATGGCAATATACTATCAGGTAACACCAATTATCAGGTGACCAATAGCTGGTACCTGTGAACAAAATATTCCTTTGTTCTGTTTGGGTGTTGTCTGTTTGACAACACCCCTGCAGTTATTTTTATAAAAATGAAATTCCATGAATGTGCCAGGTTCTAAATTATAGCTAAAAGCCTCTCTTAGAAATCCCAGATCTCAACATGCATACCGGACCAATTATAAATCTCCGTAACATTGAAGGATGGCAACAGGACATTAATAACAACACTCTTTATTGACATCCCTATTGACCTTTGGTAACAATGCAGTGTTACTAAACACCATCAGCCTCTTCAGGAAAAGAGGTTGCTGTTGTAAGCGGTAGATAGAAAATTGCTTTTTCTATAAAAGGAGATTTAGTCGTACTGGATGACCTAGAACATCTTGTGGCATTATGGAAAGCAGGCAAACAAAATGTACAGGGGAGGATCATCACAGTGGAATAATGATATTTATGCAAAGATCATATATATGGAAATCACACTTCACTTTTAAAGTCATAAACATGCTAGAGTTGTCAGTAACAGCCTGTTCTACAATAGTCAGACCAAATTAAGTAAATTTGACTTTTAGCTTAGATACAGTCGTTACCACGCATGTCTGTCTGTATTAAGAAACTTTGCTGTCCAAGACAGATATATGGTCAATTCAAAGTTAATTGCCAAAAGAAATGTCTTAATTGTCTTAAAGTACCTGCAAGAGCAGGATAGATCACATTGTCACAGGGAATATTTTTTTTAGGCAATATTTGCAATTACACAATGGAAGAGGGGAAATAGTGATGTTATCAAAAAGGGCAGGCTTTTTAAGGAGGGGGCTGAAGTTTCTTCTTGAAAAGCATATTGAGCTATCAGCCATAGTTTACTAGAAAAATTCTGTCAGCCAAAATCAGAAATTTGCCACCAAATATGAGCACTGCTATTCTTGGGATTCCAAAGAACACACAGATGTGTTCCACAGGATACACATTCGTATCCTAGAGAAAAAAGAGTTATGAACATTCTTCCAATGGATAATAATTAATATTTTCTGTGAGTAAAGCTCGGGTCATTCTTTGTAAGAGATGGTAATCTAAGAAGGATGAGGAATCAATAATATCATCTCCATTGGCAGGATCATGAAGTCTTCCATTGATGGAACAAGTTCTTCCATTTGGAGACAGCAATTACCTATTCTACTGGTCATAATTCTGTTGTTACAATTTTGTATTTTCTATGAATGCATCTTTGTAATTAAGCTCAAATATGCCATCATTATTCAGTCATATATTCCAGTTAAAATATTCACGTGGATTGGCCTTGAAAAATCATAAGAAATACATTAATTTGTAATCATTTTAGAACCCTAATCTTGACTGCTGCACGCCTACATACTTATTTGAGGGCTGTATTAATTAGTGTAGATTATATGCTTCATTATTACTTTTATATCTCTCACTAAGTCATATTCACATTAATGATAACAACTTGCTATCTATTTACTGACTTAATCAGTTTTAATATAATTGTAACAGTACTAAACATTGCCCTTGATGGAATATCCAAAAATATTTGGTTAAGATTCTTTTAGACGTATATTTTGAAATGTTAAATGAATAACATTTTAAAACTTGTATTTGTGGAATTATCTGTTACTTATCAATATCCCAATTTCACATGTAAGAACTATTTGCATAACCTAAGGATAACATTTCCATTTCTTACCATAAACATACGAAATGCCAACAAGTTCAAAGATGGCTATTATAACAAGAGAATAAGATGCTGCATAGGTGTCCACAAGCTGCAACATGTACATCCCACCCTAAAATTAAAAACAAATAGTTATTAATAGAAATGCCACTTGACTTTAGGATGCAGTCAGCAGGAACCCAACTAATAATTGTGGTAAGAAAAAAGTACAATTACTGCTGTTTTGTCATCAAGCCCCATCTCACTATGAAAATATAAATATGAAAATATGAACTATAAATATAGACTTTTTCAAGAATGTCTATTTTTGATATGTCTTTACAAAAAAAATGGGGGGAGGAGTAGCCAAAATGAAATGAATATCAAATTAGGTTTTTATATGATGGCAGAGCTTTTCTATTTGAAATTCCTATATACACTAGAACCGTGAGGGAAAACCTATGGCATGTGTGCCACAGATGGCACACTGAGCCATTTCTGAGGGCACGTGAGGTGTTGTCCTGTCAGCTCCAGCGCCAGAGGTAGGTTCCTACCAGTTCGCACCAGTTCGGTAGAACCGGTTCGTCAAATCTACCGAACCAGTTAGAAAAGGTTCCACCAGCGGACCCGGAAAGCAGGCCACACCTAAAGAAGAGATTCCAAAATTTTTTGAAACCCACCACTGTCCAGTGCGCATGCACATGCTGGCCAGCTGCTTTTTGGCCTTGATTTTCAGCTGGTTTTTTTGTCCTCCGGAGGCTTCCCTGAAAGCTGGGTAGGGAGAAAAATGGCCCAAAGGGACCCACCAGAAATCTGGAGGCTTCAATGAGCCCTGCGTGTGTATGTTACAATGGCATTGGAAAAAGTGAATTATTTTCACACTGTTGCAGCATCTCCATGATCACAACATTCAGGCATTTTGCAACTGATTCATATTTATAATGGCTGCAATGCCCTTGGGGTCATTTTGTGGCTTTCTAACAAGTAAAATCAATGGGTAAGCCAAATTCACTTAACTACTGTTACTAACTTAACATCTGCACTTATCAACTATGGCAAGGAAGATTGTAAAATTCACTTAACAATGGTCTCGCTTAGCAACTTTAATTTTCGGCTCAGTAAGTCGAGAACTACTTGTATATGCTTAACAGGGCTTCAGAACTGTCATACATTTTCATGATCAGTGAAACTTCTCTTCAAACTGCACTTCCTCTGGAGTTAATCTACTCTTAGGGCTGGTTTTTCTAATTGGATCTGGCACATAAACAGCACATAATGTAATATATGTTTACCTGAGTGATCATAGGAAAACCCATGATGAAAAAGGAAATGCAGCATCCAAGAGTGAACAGTGGCTTGTGGGTTCGTAAATACTTCGGAAATTCATCTGAAACAGATGTCACTATGGTTTCAATAGTGGCAAACTGAAATGTCAAAGAAAAAAGAAAAAAATCAGTAGCAATCAGTGAGTAAAACATCAGATTTCTGGTTAGTTTGAACATCATACTTTAAGGGAAATCCCTTATCTCACTATGTTTCTGCTTTGTCCATTTTATATTTCACAGATTAAAAATTAGGAATGAATAAATTATATTCATGACAAACCTAAGTAAGTATTTTAAGTAAGCCAAATATTATTAATAAAGTACAGATCATTTGTTACAGTCAAAAATTAAAATAAAAAAAGATGGGGAGAAAATCATGTGTCATTCAAATGATTTACAGAAGCAGTTTTCATCTTAAACATTAGCTACCCAATTTCACCACATTGATTCTTCTTAATCTCTTGTCATTCGCTATGTTTATGACTTCAGCCTTTCTGGAACAATAATACAGGTGTGTACACAGCATCCTATTCTCCCCATTCACCAAGTTGATCTAAATACATTTTAAGCCCTCCCATTCTTCCATTTTGCTTCAATCCTTATTTGGATTTCCATCTGTTTGAGATTGAGATTGAGATTTATTAGATTTATATGCCGCCCTTCTCCCAAGGACTCAGGGTGGCGTACAACAATTAAAAGAAACACATAATATAAAAGTTAAAAAAAATTAAATGGAATATCCCAAACCCAATTAAAATTGACAATACATTTTTTTTAAAAAAATTGAATTAAAATTAACAGTGATCAATACTTTATTTTGTTTTGTTCAGGCCAGTCTGGCTTGCTGGGAAAGCCAACTTTTTGGGCGCATTGGAAGGACCAGAGGTCGGGGATTATACGAAGCTCCGCGGGCAGCTCATTCCAGAGGGAAGGCGCTCCCACAGAGAAGGCTCTCCCCCCTGGGGTCACTAGCCAACACTGTCTGGCCAATGGCACCCTGAGGAGGCCAACTCTGTGGGATCGCACTGGACGATGGGAGGCTACAGGTGGCAGTAGGTAGTCTCGCAGGTACCCTGGTTTGAAGCATGTGAGTGATATGCTCCATACAGTTCTGATTAATGTTCTGACACACACACACCCTTTTTTATATAGCAGTTTAGCAATTGTCTGTAATTGATAATTAGTCTATAGATACTATTAGTTTATTTTTTTTATTTGATTTCGATAGCCACCCATCTCAGCAAGGCTGGGAGGTTTGCAATTCAGAAACATATATTATACAATTAAAATCTTAAAACATTCAAACCATTAAAATGCCAAAAAATTAAAACTTCTAATTTGAGTCCATATAAAGTACAACATCTGGCCTGTTAACTATCTAGCCAGGAGGCGGGCCTTTGGCACATGTAGCGCCCTAGGCTCAGGAGCATAACAATATCTTTAAAGCTTTATGGAAGGCTGACAGGTTTGAGGCCATTTTAATCTCCAAAGGGAGAACGTTCCAGATAGGAGGGGCTGCTGCAGAATAAATTTATATTCTAATTCCTGTCAGCCAACATTCTTTGGTTGACAGGATCTGCAGCATGGCCATCCAATTTGGTCTAATTGGAAGGGTAGAAATTCTTGGGACAAGGTGATACCCGAGTTCCAAGTCATTAGTTATTTGTAAACCAAAGGCAATTATAATAATAATCTCAAATCCTGTATAAATGAATTCAGTGTCACTTACTTTGAAGAAACATGTATAGCATCATCAGTTGTATGCTAAATTTGTCAGAAAATCTGTGCTGAATCCCAGCCTGCAACCACTTACATTAATTCAATGTACTGTTGACATTCTGAACTTTTAATAAACAAACTGGAAGTCAAATAATAAAAAAATATTTATCTACCATTGTGTCCAATCCAAGTGTAAGAAGCATCAAGAAGAAGATTATAGCCCAAAATGGAGAAAGTGGAAGCCTAGTTAAGGCTTCAGGATATACCACAAATGCAATGCCAGGACCTAGAATTCCAAATAAAATAGACAGAAATCATATTGATAGCTTAAATAAGAAGCATCCTTTGAATTGCGGGGTCATACTGACAAAAAAAAATCAATTTCAATTTAAGATGACAACATTTAGAAGTCAGTTTCCCACCTTCCAATTGAATAGTGCATTATAGGGTCACAGAATGTAATATTCCAATCATACATTTTGAGCACAAGCAATCTTCAGAAAAATCTAGCTTTTCACAGAAAGGGGATGGCAAAGATCATTATTAGAACAGCAGGGAGTTTGCTATGTATCTATTAAATACAAATATGCCCTGACTTTGAAAGAGAATGTGATATAGTGAAACATTTCGAGAAATGTTTGTGACTCTTCAGAGTACACCCTGTTTCATTTTATTGATGCCCAACAGCAACATAGAAACACAACTTCTCTTTAAAATATTTGTCTTTTTAATTGCACTCCCACTTGTTTCATTTACTATACACAAATTTCCTCCATCACTTTTATGTACCAGGCATCATCTGTTGGAGAAACTGGTGCCATCCCAATATTTTTATTACCAACATGAACAATGGTTGGTTTGGCAAATCTACTGCATTGGGTATTTAAACCCAAAACATCTGGTAGGCAACAGATTTCCCTTTCCTGAGTTACTCTGTAATACATCACTGCCCATTTATTTTAGCAAAGCAAGAGTTAATTTCACAATCATTATATATTTCCCAAAAATGTTGGAAAACTCTTGTCAAACATAAAATACTGCTTGAAGACTTTTTTTATTATTATTACTGGTGTGAGGCAATGCAAGAGGCTGACTTTAAAGCCTGCTGTTAACTGGGAGTTTTTCTTGGCAAGAAGGCTTAGGGGATGTTATATATTCATGAACATGCTCTTTCATCTCCTGATTAAAGATTTTTTTCTTGACTACTACAGATAAAAATGCTGCTTGCAGTAGCTTCTTGCACGTTTGGAAATTAAATTAAGGGATCAAAATAATGAGTTTCTAGAATTCATCATACTGTGGGAAAACCTAATTGCAGGAAATGAAACTGCAAATCTCTCTTGATTGGGATCCTTTAAATTAATTTCATGGAGAGTTGGAGGTTATGACCAGGGAGAGCTAGATATAGATAAGGGCAGTTGCTGGGCTTCAATACCCATTTGGGAAAAGACAAACATTACCCTTTACAAAATTAATTCACAATTCAAGCAATAATTCAAATAGTACCTTATAGTAATGGAATAACTGGCATCTTCCTTTTGAGACAGCCATATTATACAAATATCCACCAAATTTGGTTATTTGGCATTTCAAAGCACACATATAGTCATACTACAGAACAGTGGTGAGATTTAAAAAATTACTACCAGTTCTGTGGGCGTGGCTTGGTGGGCGTGGCATGGCTTGGTGGGCATGGCAGGGAAAGGATACTGTAAAGTCTCCATTACCACCCCACTGCAGGGGAAGGATACTGTAAAATTTCCATTCCCTCCCCATTTCAAGGGAAAGTTACTCCAAAATCCTCATTCCCTCCTGATCAATTGGGAGGCAGAGAATAGATGGGGGTGGGGCCAGTCAGAGGTGGTATTTACTGGTTCTCCAAACTACACAAAATTTCCACTACCGGTTCTCCAGAACTGGTCAGAACCTGCTGTATACCACCTCTGCTACAGAAGAGCGTTGGGCCTTAAGAAAAGGTTGCTATATGTCTGCTTTAATTCTATGAGCTTCTGAATCACATGAATGCAAACATTGTAGTTCCGTTCTAGAGTTCTTATTCTTCAGCAAATTCTATTGTGCTTCTGTTTGGAATCAAAAGCCTACCTTATCAGGTTGTTTTGAAGTTTTAAGCATTAATATACAACTTTTGCATCATTACAGTTTGCAGTTGTCTGGATTCTGAAGCACTTAAACAGTACTAAAGCCCCCTTTTGTAAGCTGAATCTAAACTTTCACAATCGCCTAAATGCTCTTGAGTTTTTATCTCTTACTTGAAATCCTAGAGATTTTAAAGCAATTTTTAAACATTTCTAATACAGCAAACTAGACAAGAGTCATTGGAAAGGAACTAAAATATACATGCTGCTTTGCACTCTTGCACATGTCATTTTAAAAGAAAGAACCATTCAATTTAATGGGATCATACTTCGTGAAAAGCAGAAACCAAAACTTACTCATTAGCTGTATTAACTATTTTATGGTTTTATTTAGCATTTAATGGTACTGTTTAATAACTCATAAAGTGAAGTAGGTTTATTTATATAGGTAAATTCTGAAAGAGGCCTGCACATTTCTTCACATAAAATACAACTCTTAGAAACTGAAGAATCTGGATAGAATAGTTGTCCAAATGAATATTACATATTTGTATTAAATCAGACATATCCAAGCAGTGGCCCATGGCCTCGTGCTTCCCTGGATAGCTAGTAATGCAGCCCCACAAGATATTTTAACATTATTTGTGTGTGTGTGCGTGTATGTGTGTGTGTGTGTGTGTTTTCATATATATACATACACACACACACACACACACACACACATACATACATACATACATACATACATTAACTATATAATTTATACACAGCCAAAGATAATCCCTCTTCACTCATTGCAAATCAGGCAAGCCAAAAGGTCAAGCCCACCTGTATTCAATAAAGAATTATGAGTAAACCTTTCAAGGAATGAGTTGCAAATTTAACATGATACGCTCACAAAATGAACAATTTTTGCCTTTGATGACATGCAGGTATATATCAATACCTCTTAGTACTTAGACTTACATACCTCTTCGTAGTGCTTTTACAACTCTCTCTAGGCGGTTTACAGAATCATTATATTGGCCCCAACAATTTGGGTCATCATTTTACCCACCTCGAAAGGATAGAAGTCTGAGTCAATCTTGTGCCAGAGAGATTTGAACTGGCAAATTGCAGGCAGGCAGCAGGCAGCAGAAGTAGCCTGCAGTACTGCACTCTAACCACTGTGCACCTTGGCTCTCATATACATGTTTTCCCCTGGAATTCATGGGTAACTTGTTTCTGAACCTTGGATTATTGCAGGTTTCAGTGAAATTCCTGCAATCTCTTTACACACACTCTTCTGTCACTGCTGAAATATTTTACAGAAGCATAGAAGGAGCAAATGCTTACATGTACAGTAATTCAGCTTGGACTGGCCCAGCATTTCAATATTCAATAGGTAAATTCCCCAGTGTTTGCACCTATTAAATAAATTATTATTACGTGCCAGGAAGGTTTTATGGAGT
Source organism: Thamnophis sirtalis (assembly GCF_051295495.1). Taxonomy (NCBI): domain Eukaryota; kingdom Metazoa; phylum Chordata; class Lepidosauria; order Squamata; family Natricidae; genus Thamnophis; species Thamnophis sirtalis. The sequence continues at coordinate 94,073,990 of NW_028261381.1, forward strand.
CTGAAAGTGGTTTAGGAATAGGCAACCTCATAAGACAATTATCCCAGTGATCAAATATTTATAGCTTGAGAACATATTATCAAATGCATGTACATTACCAAGATCGTTTGCAAACCTTAAAATTCAAATTATATTTTGACCAATTTGACAGCAAAGATAGAAGAATCAGTTCCATTCTGATTCTACACTGACAATTTTCAGCTTCAACTTGTATAAATAAGGCAATTGTATTATGTCTCACTGCATTAAAGAATCAGTTAAAGGAAGCACTCATCTTAAGAAAAGATTGTGATATTACATAGTTAAACCTGTCAATATGTGCTGTTAGGCAGCCTATACAAGATATGAATGGGGAATTAGGGCTTTGAGTGCAGCTTGACTTGTAGTTACTTCATGGACACACCTACATAGTTTCCTTAGCAACCATACAGAAGTAGTTTGCTTCTTGCTTCTTCAAGATATTTTTTCCCACTGACCTATAAATGTAATATTTCCTGCTGCGGGAAATCAACTAATTTCTTTGTTGTCCTCAGAGGATGTAAAGGGAACACAGATGCTGTCTGACTAGCTTCTACTCAGAGCAAAGATAAGCATGGCATGTTATCCTTTGACTTATACGACAACCATTCTTATAGCATGTTTCAAGGTGTTCCGAGTTGTGGCATTTTGCTCAAATGCTTCGTCTGCTCTAATCTCTAGGTATATGCAGGATATCTTGCCCAACAGAAACCAGGACAAAATCAGTACTGCCCAATAATTCAATATTCCAAAAATACATTTATATGAAAAACAAAAGATCCTACCTTGGTCTGCAACATCTTCAATATCCACTTTGAGTTCATTTGCCATGAATCCAATCACTGAAAAGATGACAAAGCCTGCAAATATACTTGTGGCACTGTTGGTACAAGTTACTATCAAGGTGTCCCTGAAGAAAGGAAAGGCAAAAGAAAATATGTTTGCCAGATTTTTAATTGAGTAATAATGATGTAGCAGGTAATGTGTTCTGGGTATGTAATTATGTCACACCAATGACATACCAATATTTAATAACTATGATACCAAATGCTATTTATTCATTCCATTTGGATAGCTGCTCATTCAACAACTGAGCCTGGGCAGCGAACAAAATTAAAATAAAATAAATAATAATAATAATAACAAACAGAATCAGGAGCAGGGCTATCCATAGGGTGCTACAGCAGAAAAGCTTCTTCTTCTGTGCCCAGCAAACTAACATTCCTTAACCCATGGGGCCCTAAGCATGCCCATCCTGCCTGACTAGTTTGAACAAGTAGATATAACTGGGAAGTAAGCCAGTCCCAAGTAATTTAAATTTGAGAAGCAATACCTTGATTTGAGCCTGGAAGCTTATGCAGTTCACAAAGAAGTGGTGTTACATGCACTAAGTTACGAATGACATCTACTACCTATTGTGTTACCAGTTAAAGCTTCCAAGTGTTTTTCAAGGACAGCCCATGTAGACTGCATTGCAATAATCCATACAAGAAGTCACTGGGGCATGTGTAATAAGTAGGGGGTCCTATTCCCAGAGCGGGTGCAAATGATGTACAATCCACATTTCCATTAACAACACTCCCCACCCACAAAAAGGCTACACTAATAAAAATAATTTGATTCACTTTATCAAGGTAGATATTATACAATACTAATGCTTTTAAATACAGTAATTCTAAGAAAGTGATCACTAATTCCTAACTTCATTGTGTGTTTCAAGTCAAGTATTTCATTATTAGCATCAACAGCATAAATCTTATTTTTTTAAAAAATAAATTTAAAATCTTAGATTTTAAAACAAGGAAAACAATAAGTCAGCATTCACAAACCCTAGTACAGTGATTTAAGATTTAAGATTTAAGATTTAGTTTATTTGTATGCCGCCCTTCTCCAGGAGGGACTCAGGGCGGCGAACAACTCAAAAGGGGAAAAGGGGATACAAGCACAATACACGTAATTAAAATACACAAGAGTCATACAGCCATACAAGTCGAGAGGGGAGGGGAACTCATCAACCCCAGGCCTGCCGGCACAGCCAGGTTTTGACGGCTTTCCAGAAGGCCTGGAGAGAGGTGAGGGTCCGAATCTCCGCGGGGAGTTCATTCCAAAGGGCTGGAGCTGCTACAGAGAAGGCCCTCCCCCGGGTGGTAGCCAGATGGCATTGGCTGGTAGACGGAACCCGGAGGAGGCCGACCCTGTGCGATCTAACGGGTCTATGGGAGACCTTTTTTGACCTTTTTTGATGGCAAACCTTTTTTGGCTCGCATAGCAAAAGTGGGTGGAGTGCAGTGGGGTCATGCGTGGGCATGCCACACATGCGCATGCTTCTCACCTCTGCACGCATGTGCGCACGACCAGCACTCTTTCCACCCCCCCATGCTTTTGGCACTCTTTTTGTCCTCCACAGGCTCCAGAGACTTTCTAGGAGCCTGGGCAGGGTGAAAAGAGTCTCCCTACCACTCCTGGAGGCCCTCCGAAGGCTTCAGGAGCTTCCCTGAAGCCTCCTGAGTGCGAAAAACCGCCCCTATGGGCAAACCGGAAGTTCGGGAATGGATTTCTGATTTTCTCATAGGGCTGTTTTTCGCCATCCGAGCCTTCAGGAGGCTTCCCTGAAGGCGAAAAATGGCCTTACGGCCAAACCGGAAATCATTTCCTGTTTGCTCACAGGGCCATTTTTTGTTGTCTAGAGCCTTCAGGGAAGCCTCCTGAAGGCTCCGGAGGGCAAAAAATGGCCTCAAAAGAAGGCCGAAGTCAGCTGGCCAGCGCGCACATGCGCGCTGGAGCTGACAAGGCAACATCTCACATGCCCTGACAAATGGCTCCATGTGCCACCTGTGGCACGTGTGCCATAGGTTCACAATCACGGCCCTAGTGCAAACCTCACAATGCCTAAAACAATGAAAGGTAAATCTTAGGTGGACCTTATCAAATAATGGAAGTGACCACTTATAGGCATTTAAGATGTTCAAGTGAAGATTTGGGGAAAAAATTATGTTATACTACATACCATATTTTTCGGAATATAAGACTTTCCGAAGTATAAGACATACCTAGCTTTTGAGGAAGAAAACAAGGGGGGCGGATCTGCCTCTGCCTCCTAGCAATTTGCTTCCTTGCAGCAAACAGCAAGTTTCATTTTCAGTTTAAGCATGGCCTCCCGATGATCAGCTGTTTCAGGCTGCAGGGATTGCCATAGCCTATTGCTGCCTCCACAAGCCCCATTTTCTCTGTTTGCTGCAAGGAGGTAAATTGCTGGAAGGCAGAGGCCAAAGGGTGGGGCCAATGGGTAGGTGGACCTACAGTCAGTGTATAAGACACACCCAAATGTTTACCCTTTTTTAGGGGGGGAAGGTCCGTCTTATACTCTGAAAAATATGGTAACTAAGAAAACATTTGAGATAAATTGTATGTTCTTATGATGAGTTCAGTTTTTCCCATCCTGTACTTTCTTCATAAGTTATCCAGTTTTAATACAACCAAAGGGCAACAGATTGGAAATCCTACTTTGGGTGTTATTTCTGAATGCTGAAACTCCAGTTTCAAGTGTCTAATCAGCATTCCATTACTAAGCTGCTTCAAGACAAACTCATTGTATACAGAAAAGTGATACGTTCTGCACGCATAGTAGATCACTGAACATAAAATTCAGTCTACATAATCATCAAATGCATGCCTCAATAATTTAATGTTTATAAAAGACAGATGTCAACAAAAACATTTAACTCGCAGAGAGCTTTAAGAATGGGCACACGAAATGTGATGCTAAGCATGTAAGGAGATTTAGAAGAGTTCCTTAGCCATTACTTTGAAAGTTCAAAAGTTCAGTTCACACTTATCCAAGGCAGTTACAATAGTAGGCATTTCTTCCTCTACTGCCCACAACAGTTTCATGCTGATTGAGGCTACGTGTATTTGGAGAAGGCCTTGTTTTTTTACTTGATTTTGTTTTTTGGCCTGCCACAATCCCAT